>NC_142010.1:7949177-8144177 GCF_049901735.1 Notechis scutatus | reverse complement strand
GTGAGTCCTCTGGTGTATCACCAGGTTGGAATTCCGACTGAAACCTTTCCCACAATCAGGACATTCAAAGGGTTTTTCTCCTGTGTGAGTCCTCTGGTGTCTCACCAGGCTGGAATTCCAACTGAAACTTTTCCCACAATCAGGACACTCGTATGGTTTCTCTCCTGTGTGAGTCCTCTGGTGTGTCACCAGCCTGGAATTATCATAGTAACATTTCCCACAATCAGGACATTTAAACGGTTTCTCCTTGGTGTGAGTCCATGTTGCCATGCTCGCTAAAGCATTTATTGCATTGGGAGCACTTGTAGGGCTTCTCTCCCGTATGGATCCTTCCAAGAAGCACAACAGAGTTGTTCTGATCAAAGGTTTTGCCACATTCAGTGTATATGTACGGCTTTTCTTCAGTCTGGATCCTCTCATACATAATCAACTGTGATTTGCAAGTTGTATCTTTCTTACAACTGGCACATCTATGGAGCTTTTCCACAACTAATATTCTTGAGGAGATCAAAAATATGGACTATTCCTTGTTTAGATATGTTTTGATTTACCGGTCATTTTCTTCCTTCAAGAAAGAGGCCTGCAACACTGTATGCTCTACGTGGCTTTCCAGTTGACCTTTTTCTCCCCAATGACGTTTTCACTTCCCTCTTTTGCTGAATGGAAAAATAATCTCTATTGACTTATCATGTAACGTATGCTTGAATTTCACACACTACTTTTCCCAGGTAGAAATCTCTTTTTCCTCTTCTCTCGTTTCTCTCTTACCTCTTGAGGAAGGTGAAGAATTGTGTGGCGCTCTGAAGGAAATGTAAAATATTTTGATTTCTGGACTGACTTGCTTTGCTATTCAGTGTTGCTTGTTATCCTCAATTGTGCAGTGTTTTTATTGCCATCCTCTTTGTCTGTAAGATTCAAATAAAAGGGTATCTTTAATAGTTGCAGAAGATGAGAAAAAAAGAAAAACATTTACATTACAATGAAAAATGATGAAATTCAGTTGTTGACTGGGTCAATCACAAATTCTTAGCAGTGCAAAAGGTTGTTTTCAAATACAGTCAAGTGAAAAAGAAAGTACACTACCTTTCATTTCTATGGTTTTACTTATCAGGACATAAAAAATATCGCAACAGAACAAAATAACAGAATTGGAAGGGACCTTGGAGATCTTCTAATCCAGCCCCTACTCAAGCAGGAGACCCTATACCATTTCAAGTGGCTGGCTCATCTCCTCTGAAAAACCTCAAATGGGGAGACTGGTTAGCATTGCAGCAGGAATGGCTGGAAAATAGCTGAGCTCTGCCGATGTGAGGCCTGAATATATGGTTTTTGGACTATTGAGCAAGAGTGGGACTTACTAAAACAAGACAAATTGCTCCATCAGGGGAAATGAGGGATTTTTGGAAGAAATGGCATTGATGTTTCAAAACATTAAGGACACTATGACAAAGAACGCTAGAGAGATAAAGAGCCTAATGCATGGCACAGATGGGAAAATAGAAAACATTCAACAAGGGAAATGTGAATAAAGATCACAATGTCCAGGAAAGGGAGGAGATAACAGAAAGAATGGAGGAAAAGATAGAACAGACAAATTAGCAAATAAAGCAAGAAGATAAAAAGAAGACAGTAAAGATAAAAATTACTGATGAAATAAAGCAAGGAAAAAGTATTTTAAGAGATTTAAAAATGGATTGGGATAAACAGGATGATACTTTCGAAAGGGAGACAGGAGACATAGGAGTTTGGACAGACATTCTAGAGGCCTGGCAATATAAGATGGGAGAGATGGGAGAAATATATAGATTGAATAGTAAAGATATAGAGGTCGATAGAGACAAAGATCCAAAAGAGAAGCATGGGAGGCAACCCAAAATGCGAATAAGAATTGGAGCATTAAAACAAGCAAGAAATGATGGATAGAAAAGAAAGGTCTTTTAATATACTGGTGGACTGACTTAGGCCTGTCTAAAAGTTAGAATTGAGGTAGAAATAAGAGATAGAGGGAATATTAGTATACACATTTTTATATAATAGAATAAAAGTAATAACTAGATGGGAAGATTAGAGATTGGAAGAGGTATTAGAATGGCACATAGAAACAGTAAACAACTAAATAATGAAGGATTACATCTTAATACAAACATGCGTATTAATATTAAAATTATATAAGTTTGATTAATGTGATAAATATTACAATTATTATTTGTATCAAAATGAATGACACCCACATGCCACGCTGGGAAATTGCTAAAAAACAAGAGTTATATTTCAGACTTTACAGGCTTCAGTTAGCATGTTAAATGTTCAGATTCATGACAGTCCAATTAGAAAAAGACTGAACAAGTATGGTTTGTTTGGAAGGGTTGCCAGAGGAAAGTCTCTTCTCTCTAAAAAGGTCATAGCAGCATGGCTGAGGTTTGCAAAGTTGCTTCTGAACAAATCACATGACTTCTGGAACACTTGTCCTTTGCACAGACCAGACCAAAATGGAGATAATGCAATTGGCCAGAGGCCACCTGTCCAATAACTAAAGCTAGGCTGACATCGGATTATGCAACAGGACAATTGTCACAAAAACACATCTGCAAATCTACAACAGGATGGCAGAAAAAGAAAAGAACCAAGATGTTCCAATGGCAGTCAAAGTCCAGAGCTCATCCCAATTGGCGGGACCTCAAGAGAGTTGTGCATAAATAACACCCACAAAGCTCAATGAACTGAAACAATGTTGTAAAAAAGAGTGAGCCAAAATTCCTCAACAATGCTGTAACACAGGGTCCCCAACCACGGTCCGCGGACGGTACCGGTCCGTGGAACAAATCCTACCGGGCCGCTGGTTTGCTGGCGCCGCCATCTTGTTTTGATGAAAAAGTGCCCGGTGAGCTTTCCGGTAGAAAGCTCACCGAAAAGCACTTTTTCATCAAAAACAAGATGGCGGCGCCCAGCTGAATCTTGGCCGGGCATGCGGCGCCCAGCCGGTGCCGGTGCACCGCACGCGCATAAAAAAAGGTTGGGGACCACTGCTGTAACAGATTGATAAAGTCATATAGAGAATGATTACTTCTAGTTGTTGCTGCTAAAGGTGGTTCTACAAATTATTGAAACATACATTTTTCACACATGACTTCTGTGTTTTGGCTTTCTTTTTATAAAATAAATGATGACCTGATGTAATATGTAATGTGTTGTTGTTCATCTGTGGTTGTATTGACCTACTTTTAAGAATATTTTAAGGACCAAATGATTTTTACCGTGTCCAGATATATAAAATCATAGAAGTCAAGGAGAGTGTATTTTCTTTTTCACATGACTGCTTATCTGGAAGTCCTGGGGAGAGATTATACATTTGTAGATATATACATTGAGAGAGAGAAAAAATACACACACCTACAATAAGGAAAAAAAACCATGTCTTTCAAGCTTTCACTGTGGGTTAGGCATGTGACTGAAAGTACAAAAGGCATGCTTGACTATTTCTACATTTTTTTTTATAATTTCTATATCTTATCAGTCCTGTGCCAACTGCCTCTTATGTAATGAAGCAAAAGCAAAGAAATGTATCAATATCTGCCTTGCACTACACTCAGGGTTCCTTCCTCCTTAGGAGGGACCCATCTTTATTCAGATGAATAAATGCATTTATTCACACACTTGGACTTAATTTTTTGTTTTATCGAGCCACACCTGTCAATCTGCATGACACTAGCTTTACAGATGTGGGGCTTTAACTGATGAAATGATGCCTAAAGCAAGATTTGAAGCACCAGTTTTGCCCATGGAAGCCATAAGCTCCAAGTAAGGGCAGAAAATAGCTTCCACAATCCCTTTGGTCACATCTCAATTGAAGTAGTCCTCACTTACTGACTGCAATTAGGACTGGCATCTGTGTCACTAACCAATCTGATCAATAGCTATTTTTTTTTAAAGTGCTGCATTAAGCACAGTTGAACCTAGTTAATACACGGATGGGGGCACTGTACTTGTTAGCTTGAAATGGAAGGAAAACAAAACAAGAACAACCCAGAAAAGACCAAGAGGCACATCAGCCCGATCTTGTTGACCGGAAAACATCAGGTCCACTGCAGAATAATTGAGTTGAGGGGACGTTAGAGGTCTTCTAGTCCATCCCGTTCAGGCAGGAGACCCTATTCCATTCCGAACAAACGGCTGTCCAATCTCCTCCGAAGACCCTCCAGTGACGGAGCGCCCACAACCTCTGGAGGGGAGCCATTCCCAAAGGATCCACCTTCGCTTGAACGAGGCTTTTTAGATCTTCTCCCCAGCAGAAAATTGCAGCCACCAATTTCACAGCCTGCAGCCCCAGCGGGCTCCGATCTGGGGAGGGAAGGAACCTGCAGCAGCAGCAGCAGCTGACACGCTTCAGCCCAGTTGCTTCTCTGCTTCCAGGCCGTGAAGGGAACCAAACAGCCCGACTTACTCCTGGACTCCCCTCCCACCTGCTGCCCCCACCTCACCTGCCAGCTGTTGCTTCGATCCGTGCAAGAGCACAGAAGCCGCTCTGCACACCACCTTCCTCCCATGAGCCATCCGGAAGAGGAAGTTGCTTTGTTCTCCCATATTTTCTAGCAATGCAGAACTCAATGATATAAAACTGCGTTTTTAAGCTCAAATGCGGATGGCACCACTGAATTGATGCCTTTCTAGGCACCGATATTGGTTTGCCGGCATCTAGTGACAGGAGGTGGAAAAACACGCTTTGTCCAGGCTCCACCAAGCATTTGGGAGATGTTTTCATCTATGTATATATAAAAACGAAAAACCACTCATGCGTCATCACAAAATGTCCAGAACCCCATAAAGCCTACAAACTTGAAATTTGGCCCGTATTGGCTTCTAGGTACTTGCTAAGAAAGGATTTTTTGATGCTAAGGAGTTCTACTCCCCCTCCCCACCAGGAAAGAACTCTGTTCCAACTGCCAGTTGCCTCACATCCCGTTACCTCAGTTCCACCCATGGAACTGCTTCTGAATAGAAAATAGGACAGAATAGAAAACAGAACTGCATAAAATAGAAAATAGAATAGGGATTAGAACAGAATATAAAAGGGAACAGAATAAAAAGGAGAATAGAACAGAATACAATAGAAGCATAAAGCTCGAAGGACCTCAGAGGTCATCCAGTCCAACCCCCTGCTCATATTACCAACCACAATCTTTTTAATCTGCTGGATTTAGGAGTGTCAGAAGATTTACCTAGGTACACCCCTCACCAAGACAGAAACCCATATGTATTTTGTCCCCAATAATGGTAAGAATGCGTGATGACCATTTGTCAAGAGAAAAGGGCGGAAGGTGCAATCATATTATTTTTCTGTTTTTCGATTCCTTTCCTGCTTTTCTGTTTTCATTCTTTGTTATTCTTTGTTTTGTACATTTTATAAGATTAAAAATTCCAAATTAAGAAAAGGAATGTGTATCAAACAAAGACTGAGGCAACTTTGATACATTTTTGTCTGCACATCTGCATTACCAACATTTTCCCCAACCCTTTGAAATGCCTTTTGGAAACATTTCTCTCACCGTATACAGTCAGTCATCTCCTCTTCCCAAGCCCCCCTTTTCTAGCCCTGCTGGGTCTGTGACTTCTTCGCTTTGACCCAATGGAGACTTTTGTGTATGCAAAGTTACAGAAGCACGAGGCATTTAGCATGGGTGTGCTTGGAAGTGAAGGAAGGTAGCACCCACCCTTCTTCGAATGAAATATTGTGTAAGGTTGTGTAAAGAGTAGACTTTGCTCAGGGATGAAGCTGGAAAACCAATTTGGTTAAACAAAGGTACTTCTTTTTTCTCCTTGTTTTTGTGTATCTTTGTGTGCTCTCAAGGTAATTGCAATTGCTAAATGTCTCTGATCCCTAGATATGAATTTTAAATTGTTAGAAAAGAGTTAAAAGCACTAAAAGAAAATGTCTTCACCCAGTTTTGTCAGCCCACAAAACAGGGTGAAGAAAACTGAATTCATTTTTCTTTCCTCTCTGTACTTGTAAGAACAGCCCAAGGTTATGAGGGAATGTTTTAAGTTACGGAACATTTGCAGAAAACTTTCGTTCTTGCATTTACTGTGTTTAATTGGTTTCATCTGTCCATGGTTTCATCTGTCCAATCCAGCTTCTTTTTTTCTCATCTGTGATGTCCTCATTTTGATATAACTGGTCTATTTGTTTAATAACTGCAGTACTGATTTCCATCCCCCCTCAAACTCTGTCTGCCACCTATCTATCCACCCCCACTCCACCTCCCCATCTCTAATCCTCTTACAGTGCCTTTCCTGGGAGGATTACACACAAAGAGGGGAGAGGGTCTTGTTCTCATTGTTAGATCGCGGGAAAAAGAGACTCAAGACCAGTGTGACTTTCAGCTCTTTATTTAGTTCCTAAAATCTGTTCTAACCACGGAGCCGCGGCAGCCTCTTTTATGCCAGCTGTTTCGCGGCTCGCAGCCAATGACGACTCCTTGAATCTCCCGCCGTCCAGACGGGCCAATCACAGGTTAGTAATATGGCCCAATCAGAAGAGGGTAAATGGGCCAATCAGTAAGCTGTATTGGTGGACCAATCATATTGCAGGATTACAAGTATGTTAATATAGAACACCCCTCCCCTCTTGGTTTAGTCCATCCTACGTTATGTAGTCATGTAAGTAGGCGGGGCTTTTAGGGTGTCTACTTGACCTGCGCAGTTTAGTTGCGTTGTTGTCTTCGGCTGGTTCGGACGGGATCTCTGTTGCTCCTGTCCTCTGTGGAACCTCCTGGAAGGGTGAGTCAGCCCTGCCGCTCCCGCCTGGTCTACCCGGGCTGGTCGAGTCGGCTCGGCTGTTCCCCTCCGGAGTGGCTTCTTGTTGGTTTTCCGCTGCCTGCTCCTTTCTACCGAAGTCGTCTTCAGGTAAGTAGTTATGGTTTCTTACTGGGGTTTTGGGTGATGTTGGTTGGCGGTTTATTGTTGGAGTTTGTTGTGTTGTTTCTTGTGTTAGTGGAGGGTCTCCCCTCCCCTTTTATTTGTGCTTGAGGGGTCTCCCCCCTCTCTGGTTTGGTTATTATTATTATTTTTATGTTTGGCGAGGTTCTGGTGTATGTGTGTATTCTTCTCCTTCGCCCCTGGTTTTATTTGTTTTTTTCTAGTGTTCGTGATCTTAGCTGATCTATGTGTCTCCTCCAGCTTCTTCCGTCCTGTTTCTAGTCTATATGATCAGGGACCCGTTACCTGTGTTATTTTGGCGGGTATCCACAGTGGGTCTCCCGTGAGATTTTTTGCGTAGACTAGGTCCCCTGTTCCGAATGTGCGGTGTTTGCTGGAGGAGTCTGTTGGTTTTCCCGGGCTGTATGTGGGGTGAAGTCTATCTAAGTGTGATCGTAATTTCCTGCCCATTAACAGTTCAGCAGGGCTTTTATTCGTGGTGGTGTTGGGTGTGATATGTTGTATGGCTAGCATTTTGCAGATTTTTTCTTGGATGTCCCCCATGTCTAGTTTCTCAAGGGTCTCTTTCGTGTACCGAACCATGTGTTCCACCCGCCTGTTCGTAGCTGGCCGACCCGGCGCTGTCAGGACATGCCTTATGCCCAGTTCTGCGAGGAATTTTTTGAATGTTAATGCCGTGAATTGCAGGCCGTTGTCTGAAACCAATAAGTCCGGCAACCCGTGTGTAGCGAACAGCTTCTTCAGCTGTCTGATGACGGCTTCTGTGGTTGTGGAGTTCATGGTGCTTACTTCCAACCAATTTGAGTAAGCATCTACTGTTATTAAAAATGTGTGTCCCTTTGTCGGCCCTGAGAAATCGATATGGATTCTCGACCAGGGTCCCCTCGGTGTTTCCCAGTCGAGCACCGGCACGGCAGGGGGTGTAGGCCTGGTTTTTTGGCATTGGTTGCACGTTCCCACCCATGTCTCTATATTCTTGTCCATCCCTGGCCACCATACGTAACTCCTGGCCAGGGATTTCATCTTTACTATACCCGGGTATCCGTCATGCAACATATCCAGCACCACTTCCTGTAATCTTTCTGGTATGACAGCCCGATCCCTCCATAGTACAAACCCCTTCAAAATCGAGAGCTCAGTTTGCCGGTTACGGAATGGTTTAAACATCTCGCCGTTATCGGTTTCCGGCCACCCTTTACCTACCCAGTTTAAAATCCGTGCCAGCTGTCTGTCTCTTGCGGTTTCTTTTGCAATGTCCGACACGGTTATGGGTAGGATGGATAGAGTCTCAATTTGTAGTGTGGATGTGGTTGGTGCCGGGTCATCTTCTAGTTCAGGTAGGGGGGAAAGGCTCAGGGCGTCAGCGTGTGGTATGCTTTTCCTGGGCCGGTGGATTAATTGGTAGTTATACGCAGCAAGGAACTCGGACCACCTTGTCATCCATGGTGATAATATGTTTGGGGTGGCCTTGTTCCCTGCGAGTATCCCCAAGAGTGGTTTGTGGTCTGTATGAGTGTGAAAGTCCTACCATAGAGATATTCATGGAATCATTTTATTCCGGTGATCGCTGCTAACGCCTCCTGGTCCAGTTGGGTGTAGTTCCTTTCTGCCTTGGACAACGTCTTGGAGTAGAATGCGATCGGTGCTTCTATCCCATCTGGTAGTGTGTGGCTGAGTATGGCCCCGACGCCGAACGGTGATGCGTCGCAGGTCACGGTCAGTGGTAGGGTTTCACTGTATTGAATGAGTACTGATTCAGATGTCAGTAAATCTTTTATTCCTTGGAACGCAGCTTCCTCCCATCAGCCCCATGTCCAGGTAGCTATCTTATCTAATAGTCTATGCAGTGGTTCCGCTGTTGTTGCCTTCTGCAGCAAAAAAACATTATAAAAGTTAATGAGTCCCAGAAATGCTTGCAGGTCTGTTTTGTTCTGTGGTCTGGGGGCTTCTTTAATAGCTTTTCTTTTCTTTTTGGTGGGGTGGATTCCTTGTCAATTAGGTACCCCAGGAATTCAACTTTCTCGGTGGCTAGCTGGCATTTTTCTTTTTTTACTTTGAGTCCCGCCTCTTTAAATCTTTGTAGGACTTCCCTGAGGCGGCTTTGGTTTTTGTCCTTAGCGGATACCAGCACGTCATCGAAGTAGGGCACCACCCCTTTAATTTCCTGTAATAGGCTCTCCATCAAGCTTTGGAACACCCCTGGGGCCACACTGACTCTGAATTGCAACCTTTTACATTTAAATGCCCCCCTGTGAGTCACAATGGTTTGTGCCTCCGCTGTTTCAGAATCGACAGGCAATTGCTGGTATACCTGAGCGAGATCGAGCTTTGCGAAGACTTTTCCTCCCCCCAACGAGTGTAACAGATGTTGCACCACTGGAACGGGGTATGTGCTTTGTTGCAGCGCGTGGTTGAGGGTGGCCTTATAGTCTCCGCAGATGCGCATGGACCCATCTGGCTTAATCGGAGTCACAATTGGGGTTTCCCACCGTGCGTGGTCTATCGGTTCCAATACCCCTTGTGCGGTGAGCTTATCCAATTGCTCATCGATCTTTGGTTTGAGTGCGAAGAGGACTCGCCTTGCCTTTAAACGGATTGGGGCTATGTTTGGGTTTAAATTAAATGAAATAGGGGACCCTTGGTACTTGCCTAGTTTCCTGTCGAACACGTCTTGGAAGTCCCTCATCAGGCTTTCCTCCCAGTCTGTCTCGGTGATGCTGTTTATGCCAGTTACTTCTATCCCCAGAGGCGCGAACCATTCTAGCCCCAGCAGGCTTGGGCGATCCCTGTCCACGATTGTCAATGGTAGGATTTCGGAGTGTTTTTTGAATGTTACTTGAAAGTCCCCGACTCCTACTACGGGGATTCTGTTCCCTTGGTAGTCCTTTAAGGTCAGTCTTTGGTTTTCTAGTTCTTTTCTCCGTATGCTGGGTATCAGGCGCTTGATTGTGTCCCAGGATACCATAGACAGGTATGAGCTGGAGTCCACCTCCATTTTGCATTGTTGGCCTTCGATGTTGACCTGCACATGTACCTTTCGGGCATCGGTCACGCTTGCATGCCCAATGGTGGGTCTCTTCCTTCCGGTAGGTCTCGTTGAGCCGTTTGCTTCTGTTGTCTCGGCTCCAACGGCTCCCTGTCTGTCTGTCTCAGTTCCTGGGGGCGGGGTGCTGTCTCTTCACCTAGGGCTGTAGCTCTTTTTATTTTGGCAGACCCTAGCGATGTGTCCCCATTTCTCGCAGTGCCGGCAAACAGAGTCTAGAAAACGGCACTCAGAACGGGGATGGTCTCCTCCGCACCCGGCGCATTGGAAACCCGACTTACGTTCTCTCCTCTCCCGTCTGTTCCGTTCTGACTGGAGTCTGTGTATTTCTTCCTCCTCGTCATCGGTCTCGGATAAGGACTCGACGTCCTCGTGGTGCGTGGTAGTGGTGGTGGTCTTTTGGGTGCCCTCTGTTTTCTTTTCCGGGGTTTGGCTTGTCTCTGCCGGTGTCTGTTGTGTCGCTGCATGGTGCCGCATGGTGGCTGCTGATTTTTTCACGGCTTCAGCTGCCGTGGCCTCAGCAATGGCCTCGGTGACCATGATGTTTGGTCGGGTCAGCAGTCGGCTCTGTAACATGAGGTCCCTCAGTCCGAGGACCATGCGATCTCTCATGGCTTCATCCATGTTGAGGAACTTGCATGCTCCTCCGATGTCCCTCAGAGCCGCTACGAAATACCCGACGCTCTCGCCTTCTTTCTGGTCTCTTTTATAGAATTCATGTCTCCGGATAAGATTGCAGACGGCAGGCGCGTAATAGTTTCTCAGTAGCCGGTTCAAATCCGGCCACGCCATCTGCTTAACGTCCTGCGGTTTGGCCAACGCCTTGGCCATTTTGAACACTGTGGGCCCACAGTGTGTCAGGAACACGGCTCTCTTTCGTTGATCGGTGATCCCCTGCAGTTCGTTGCTCTCGAGGAACATGAGGTCGATGTACGATTCCCAGTCCTCTGCCATTGGGTCGAATGGTGCGGGTGGCGAGTTGCTGCCGGCCATCTCATCGGTTTGTCAGTCCTCGTTGCCACGTGCTCGACTGGTCTCCTTTGTCTCAGTATCCCACCTTTGTCGCCAGTGTTAGATCGTGGGAAAAAGATACTCGAGACCAGTGTGACTTTCAGCTCTTTATTTAGTTCCTAAAATCTGTTCTAACCGCAGAGCCGCAGCAGCCTCTTTTATGCCGGCTGCTTCGCAGCTCGCGGCCAATGACGGCTCCTTGAATCTCCCGCCATCCAGACGGGCCAATCACGGGTTAGTAATATGGCCCAATCAGAAGAGGGTAAATGGGCCAATCAGTAAGCTGTATTGGTGGACCAATCATATTGCAGGATTACAAGTATGTTAATATAGAACACCCATATCTTTCAGCCCTGCACAAATGACTCTGCAACCTGTGGTAACAGATAACACTGATCCAGTTGCTGCTTCCAGAAGAGACCTTCCATTCATTGAGCCAGGAATTGGGTTTGGCTCCAGCCCTCCACAAAAAAGTCACCACAGCAACCAGAGTGGGGCAGATCTTCCAAAGCCTCCAGCCTTATCACCAAGCCAAGCCTAATGCCACCCAGCAAACATGAAAGAAAGGATCCTGAGATGGACAAGACTCAAAGACTCCTTTCAATCCCCAGAAGACAGCTGGAAAGACTATGGGAGAGGCTGGAAATTCATTGTAAGGTTTTCTTTCTTGTCTCATTTATGTTGTAATCAGTTAAACGGATTTTTGGAGGGATTGCATTTGGGAGTGGTTGGCACAGCAAGTTCTGAACACCTTTGACTTCTGTCTGGTGGGAGGAAAATGTGTCCATCATGTTCGCATTGCCAGTATTGTAGTTTTTGCTCTGTGGGAACTAATGCCCAAGCAGTCATACCTCCCTGCTAAATCCATGGGGAAGGGGGCATCCCCTTCAGGTAATTCCCTCACTGAAGTAGCAGAAAAGAGATCTCCAAACTCAAGCCCTGATTGTGACTCATAAATGATGCTGCCCAGTTACCCAGTAAAGCAGGATATATTGCACTGGTGGTCTCATTGGTAGAAGTCCCAGGGCTCATTGTGCCCAATTTGAAAAAATACTAAATAGCCTGGATTGCACAATGGCTAACTTCAATTTGGCCTCAAAAACCTGGATGCAAAAAAAGAAAAAGCTAGGGCAGGTTCAAGAAACGACCCTTGGAAACAGGCAGCCTGTAGTTATTTAAAGAAAAACTATGGCTGTAAAGAATTTTGAGACTTGTGCTTGCTTGAAACCTGACTGTAAGCTCACAGAAAGTAGCATCAAACCTCTGAAAATAATTGGCATAGAAAATTGGATATTGTAAATTTCTTTCCAGAACTTTTGCCCTGGCTGCTAGATCTTCACAGGTTGAAAGCTCTCCTTTTGGGAGCCACTGAAGAAATCCTTCTCCACTGCCTCTATCAATTCCTTCCCCTTTGCATCAGAAAAATTAAAAGCATCCATCAAGTATCCCTGATCTGATCAATTGTTTTTAATCTTTTGCCAATAAGATGTGTGTACCACCCGCCTATTATGGCAAAACGGGGGGATTGAAGAAAGTTAGCACCCATCCTTCCTAGAACGACGAAATATTTTAGAAAATTATTAAAAAGGCAGAATGTTATATTTCTCTGGGTGAAAAAAGGAGAAACAGGTTTTTGAAGACAAAGAGCAGCTGCCTGTCCCCAGCAGATATTTGATGCACATTAAGACTGGGTCAGCCTATCTAAAAAACAAAAGACCTCCAGGTCCCTGATGTTTCCTCGGCAAGATTTTTTGAAAGCAAATTTCAAAATTGGGGGCAATATGCTGACTCTGTAAAACTGCTTAGAAAGGGATGTAAAGCACCATAAAGTGGTATATAAGTCCAAGTGCTATTGCTATTGCTATTTTATTGATAGGATATCAATAGCTGGAAATCATTTAGGGCTGTGCACACAAACTTCATAAATATTTAAGGTGCAACACCTCCCTAATCTTGAGAAGCTAAGTAGGTCAATCTTCACCCTTCAAGGTTCACTCAGTTGCAAAAGTAGGTTTCGGGGAGTTATCATGCACTTTCCCTGCAGTTTCCTTCCAAGGTTTTTTGAAAGCAGATTTCCCCTTTCCAGGGCTTGAGAGGACAGGACAGGCCAAGGTCTTGGAGATGGCTTTGTGCCTAAAGCAGGACCGGAAATGAGAGTCTCTCAGGCTCTAGGCTGGTGACCACCAAACTGGGCCTTCTTCCTCCCCACAAAATCTATCCATTCAGCTGTTCCTGCTACTCCAGCCCCAAATTCAAGGCTACAGCTTTCAAAATCCAGTATCCTCCAAACAACACATACTTTACCTTTCAACCTGAGCTTCAAATTTTGATTCTGAGGAAATGGACTATTTGTCTGAGTGGGGACTTATGTCTTTTGATCTCGCTCTGTAGATGGGGGTGGGCTTCAAATTTGTTAGCAAGGGGCTCTCTGCCCTAATGACTGGCTGGGTGGTCATGTGACTGGGTGGGTGTGGCCAACTTGACATTGCTTCTTTGCCCTATTAGCAAAAAAAGGTATATACCAAAAAGTTGTTTATTATTTCATGCACTTAATACTTAAATAAAAGACTGGGTGAAACTAGGTTTAATAGCAGTGACTGTGAGAGAGATCTTGGAGTCTTAGTGGAGTTTCTGGTGAGTTACATGATTCTTATTATTTGGGAATTAATCCCCTTGGAGACTAGTGGATATGTTATCTGATTTTCTCGATGGCTCTCCCTCGAAAGCGCTGAGTGGATTGTTTATCTAGGTTGCAACACTTTTATGAGGTGTGAAATGCTCTGGGCTGAACGCCCAGAAGTTCAATTAACCATATTAAGAGCTTTCCCTTGCTGCTTGTCTTTCTGAGGTTATTGGGGGGCTCTCTGAGCCCCACAGATACTTAGCTAGGGATCTCCCAAGCCCCTGCGAGCCCCCAGCAGTCCACCCCTGCTTGTAGACCATCCCCTCTGACTCAGGTTGGCTTTGAGAACATTGAAAGTGTTTCTGACTCCTAACCATAAGGTGAGACAAAATAAAGATGGTGCACTAAAATGTTACACCAAGGGGGGAGAGGGAAAGTGATTAAATATATTTTTTCTATTTTAAATTTTTGAAATTTTGCATATGTTTAAATTTTAAATCAGGCCAAGAGCCTCTTGGTTTTTCTACACACATTATCTCCACGGTTGAACTGGTCCTGGTTGTTGCGTGTCCTTCATGTAATGAGAGCTACTAAAAATTGTGAAATGAAATGAACAATCTTGGAATTCTTTAGTGACTTCCAATCCCAGAGAAACCAGGATCATTCATCCGCCTAGCTAAAATGTCACTTTTGTTTCTACAAATAATGTTCCTCCCCATATTTGAAGGGTAATTTTTTGAAAATAACATTAAGGAACCCTGAGAGACAAGTGAAAGAACAGGAAACATGTTCTGTTTACAGAAATACTGATACTTTCCTTTATTTGTCTTTCTCAAAAGCTATGCAAGATTCTTACGCAATGCTGTTTTAGAAATTAAACATTATCTACTGTACAATTTTTCCCTCATATCTACCCACCAAGGGGTGGAAACCACAAAAGTATTAGTCCCTTGGTGCTAGTCTCACTCACCAGCTATCAGAGGCAAACAAGGAGACCCCTAAAACAAAGGAGATCATAGCAGGAGTTGCAAATAATCCTGTGTTCAAAACCACAAATCCTTTTCTCCTCAACTCAATATTCCTACAGCTTTTCTCCATGAAGGCCACATCAAGGTACAACTTTTACACTAGTTTTGTCACAGCCCCAAACTCCCTCAAATATATTTGCTATTCATATGGTTTCTTCCACTTGCGTGCCTCATTCTTGACACAATCTGAACAGACATGCACTGAATTCCTGGAACTGTTTGAAAAAGATAAACTTTAAAACCCTTCCATTTGTCTTCTCCTCTTGCTTTCTCCTTATATGAGGAGCCACAACCTCTAACTATAGTCTGAGTGCTGATTTTTTGTGTGTGCAATAAGGCTGGAATGTTTCCTGAAGCACCATCCAAACTCAGGGCACTCAAATGGTTTCTCCCCTGTGTGTATAAGCATATGATTTAGAAGGCTAGTCCAAATACTGAAATCTTTCCCACAGTCTGGATTCTTGTATGGTTTCTCTCCTGTGTGAGTCCTCTGGTGTATCACCAGGTTGCAATTCTGACTGAAAGTTTTCTCACAAACAGGACATTCAAACGGTTTCTCTCCCATGTGAATCCTCTGGTGGTTCACCAGGCTGGAATTCTTGCAGAAACTTTTACCAGTCAGGCCATTGAAAGGGTTTCTCCTTAGTGTGAGTCCACATTGCCATGCTCGCTATAAAGCATTTACCACATTGGGAACACTTATAAAACTTCTCTCCTATGTGAGTCCTCTGATATTATCACCAGGTTGGAATAATTGCCAAAACTTTTACCACAGTCAGGACATGTAAATGGTTTCCCTCCTGTGTGAGTCCTCTGGTGTTTCACCAGGCTGGAATTATCAAGAAACTTTTCCCACAAGCAGGACATTCAAAGGTCTTCTCTCCTGCGTGAGTCCTCTGGTGTCTAACCAGGCTGGAATTCTGACTGAAACTTTCCCCACAATCAGGACATTTCAAAGGGTTTCTCTCCTCTGTGAGTCCTCTGGTGTGTCACCAGGTTGGAATTATCACTGAAAGTTTTCCCGCAATCAGGACATTCAAAGGGCTTCTCTCCTTTGTGAGTCCTCTGGTGTCTAACCAGGTTGGAATTCTGACTAAAACTTTTCCCACAATCAGGACATTCAAAGGGTTTCTCTCTTGTGTGAGTCCTTTGGTGTATCACCAGGCTGGAATTCCCGCTGAAACTTTTACCACAATCAAGACATTCAAAGAGTTTCTTTCCTGTGTGAGTCCTCTGGTGTGTCACCAGATTGGAACTGTGATGGAAACTTTTCCCGCAATCAGGACATTCAAAGGGCTTTTCTCCTGTGTGAATCCTCTGGTGTATCATCAGACTGAAATTATTACAGAAATTTTTCCCACAATCAGGACATTCAAAGGGCTTCTCTCCTGTGTGAGTCCTTTGGTGTATCACCAGGCTGGAATTCCAACTGAAACTTTTACCACAATCAGGACATTCAAAGGGTTTCTTTCCTGTGTGACTCCTCTGGTGTGTCACCAGATTGGAACTGTGATGGAAACTTTTCCCGCAATCAGGACATTCAAAGGGCTTTTCTCCTGTGTGAGTCCTCTGGTGTATCACCAGGCTGAAATTATTACAGAAACTTTTCCCACAATCAGGACATTCAAAGAGTTTCTCACCTGTGTGACTCCTCCGGTGTGTCACCAGATTGGAACTCTGACGGAAACTTTTCCCGCAATCAGGACATTCAAAGGGCTTTTCTCCTGTGTGAGTCCTCTGGTGTATCACCAGGCTGGAATTAGTAGAGAAACATTTCCCACAATCAGGACATTCTACGGGTTTCTCTCCTGTGTGAGTCCTCTGATGTTGAATCAGGCTGGAATTCCAACTGAAACTCTTACCACAATCAGGACATTCAAAGGGTTTCTCTCCTGTGTGAGTCCTCAGGTGTGTCACCAGGTTGGAACTGTTATGGAAACTTTTCCCACAATCAGGACATTCAAAGGGCTTCTCTCCTGTGTGACTCCTCCGGTGTGTCACCAGATTGGAACTCTGACGGAAACTTTTCCCGCAATCAGGACATTCAAAGGGCTTTTCTCCTGTGTGAGTCCTCTGGTGTATCACCAGGCTGGAATTATTACAGAAACTTTTCCCACAATCAGGACATTCTACGGGTTTCTCTCCTGTGTGAGTCCTCTGATGTTGAATCAGGCTATAATTGTGACTGAAACTTTTACCACAGTCAGGACATTCAAAGGGTTTCTCTCCTGTGTGAGTCCTCTGATGTGTCACCAGGTTGGAACCATTATGGAAACTTTTCCCACAATCAGGACATTCAAAGGGTTTCACTCCTGTGTGTGTCCTCTGGTGTGTCACTAGGTCGGAAGTCTGACTGAAACTTTTCTCACAATCGGGACATTTAAAGGGTTTCTCTCCTGTGTGAGTCCTCTGGTGTTTCACCAGATGGGAACTCTGTGTGAAACTTTTCCCACAATCAAGACATTTAAAGGGTTTCTCTCCTGTGTGAGTCCTTTGGTGTGTCACCAGCCTGGAATTCTGACGGAAACGTTTCCCGCAATCAGGACATTCAAACTGTTTCTCCTTGGTGTGAGTCCACGTGGCCATGTTAGCTAAAGAATTTACCACATTAGGAGCACTTGTAAGGTTTTTCTTGGATGGATCTTTCGAAGAACCACAACAGAGTTGTTCTGATCAAAGGTTTTGCCACATTCAGATTATATGTAAGGCTTTTCTCCAGTCTGGATCCTCTCATGCATAATCAACTGTGATTTGCAAGTTGTATCTTTCCCACAACTGGCACATCTATGGAGCTTTTACACAACTAATATTCTTGAGGAGATCAAAGATATGCACTATCCTTTGTTTAAATATGTTTTGATTTACCGGTCATTTTCTTCCTTCAAGAATGAGGCCTGCAACACTGTGTGCTCTACATGGCTTTCCAGTTGATCTTTTTCTCCCCAATGACTTTTTCACCTCCCTCTTTTGCTGAATGGAAAAATAATCTCTATTGACTTCTCATGTAACATATGCTTGAATTTCACACATTACTTTTCCCAGGTAGACATCTCTTCTTCATCTTCTCTCGAGGAAGGTGAAGAATTGTGTGGCACTCTGAAAGAAATGTAAAATATTTTGATTTCTGGACTGACTTGCTTTGTTATTCAGTGTTGCTTGTTATCCTCAGTTGTCCAGAGTACTCTTATCGCCATCCTCTTTGTCTATAAGATTGAAATAAAAGGGTATCTTTAATGGTTGCAGAACATGAGGAAAAACAACTATTACGTTTACATTACAATTAAAAATTATGAAATTCAGTTGTTGACTGGGTCAATCACAAATTCTTAGCAATGCAAATGATTTTTTTCAAATATAGTCATTTCTATTGTTTTAGGATGCGAGAACCAGAGGAGGGTTTGGGTTACCTACTTGGGAAATATAGTATCAGGCCACGGTATTAACCTGGATGAAAGAATGGATAACACTGAGAAATAGAAGGTTGTTAACGCTAGAGGGACATGATTTACAACTGGGCTGGCTTTCATTTCTATGGTATGGGAGAAGGAAAATATATAGGTATTTTCAAAAACATATGGTCAGGAATGCATTGTTATTAGTATGAGAAAAAACTAGAGAACAACATAACATGAAGGTTCCAGTATGGCTACCAACAATGGAAGCACTCATACACCCAAATGTTTGTAAAATGGGAACTAGATATAAAGATATCTGAAATGAAAAGGGTGAGCTCAAAACTAAACAAGAATTGAATGAAGAACGGTTGTAAATGCATTGGTATTCATATATGCAAATACATATATGCAAATACAATCAAGATATGAAAAAGAGATTAAAACTGAAGGGATTCATAGGGAGTTGACAGAATTGGATAAAATACTAATAGGAATGGAAGATAAGTTGGAAGATTAAAATATTATATTGCTATTTACTAGGTGTTAAACTAGAAGAAGAACAAGTTAAAAAAAACAATGAGAGCATGGGCAAAAATGTTTGGATATGCTATAGTATTAGATAAATGGCAGAAGCTACGGGATAGGAATTATAAATTAACAATATCAACAGCATACAAAGAATGCTAAAATGTTTTATAGATGGCATTTTGCACTAGCAAAATTAGCTAAGATGTTCAAAGATAAATCAGATAAATGCTGGAAGTGCCACCAGACACCTGGAACATATTACCATACGTGGTAGTCTTGTATAGAAGCTAAAAGATACTGGACAAAAATACGCATATGGTTGGAAAAAATGATAAAACAAACTGTCAGTGTGTGCTCCCTTCAAGATCCAAGAAAGAAATACTCAGACTCCATGGGTTAGAGCAAAGTTATCCTTTTACTGGAAATCAAAGTGGAAGCTACAGATTTAATTCCGAATCTGAGGAATTGGCGCGCAGATCACATATACAAAGGAATGGAATTGTTCCCTCCCCCCAAAGTCCAAATGACTCTTCCAATTAAAAGTTCTGGATATGATCATGTGGGCATCTTCAGGTGGTGATGAGGCCTCTGTCCGTTGACCTTGACATATTTTGATAAAACTTCGCAGCTGCGCAAAGGGGATAGAAGCTAGCCAAGAAATGGAAAGTTAAAGACAAAAATTCATACACCCCCTCCCCTTGCTACCCACAGCAAAGGAATGCAAAACACCTCCAGCTCTCTTCCCCTCCAAGTTCCCCCTCGCCCCGTTGCTAATGACAGCCGAAAGAAAGAGCATAGCATAGCAGCAGAGAAGATGCAATAGATAGGATGCAAAAGATATAAGATGTGGAAGATATCTTGAGGCTGACATTCGGACCCCCTAGAAAAAGGACATTAGTCCCTGTAAGAGAGAATAACATAAAAATATGTTAACGATTGCATACATTTCTATGGTTTATCAGGGTATTTGGCATAAAAGTTCTTGAGCAGTTCAGGAGCCCTAATGTCTTTCTCATTTACCCACTCAGCATAGGATGGAGGAAAATGTTTCCAAGCTACAAGATATTGGAGACGACCCCTCCATTTCCGAGAGTCTAAAATCTTTAATCTCGAAATGTTGTTCACCCTCAATCAACAATGGTACGGGGGATCAGTCTGGGCCGGTCTCAATGTACAGGTATGTTCGGGTTTCAACAAGCTAACGTGGAAAACCAGATGAATACGACGAAGAGTTTTTGGTAGAGTCAACTGAACAGTCACAGGATTCACAATCCGCTCAATAGGGAAAGGGCCCACATACTTAGGACCCAACTTCTTTGATTTCTGGGTGGTCTGTAGATATTTAGTTGAGAGGAACACTTTGTCGCCCACTTGATAAGACTTCTGTGGGGCTCTCTTCCTGTCAGCAAATTTCTTATGAGACTGGTGCGCCTCGTCCAAAGCTTTACGAGCGACCGGCCAATTGAGTTGAAGTTGAGATATCCACTCGTCCAACGACTGGACATTGGGTCTTTCACGAGGAAGTTCAGGTATGGGCACAAAATCTTGCCCTGTTGCCACTTTGAAGGGGGTAAACCCAATACTGTTGTGGACAGAGTTGTTATATGCCACCTCCGCAAAAGGCAGTAGATCCGCCCAGTTGTCCTGCTGATAGTTTATGTAACACCTGAGATATTGCTCCAGCACCCCGTTAGTCCTCTCACAGGCACCATTAGTTTGGGGATGGTGGGCGGAGCTTAAGCCCTGGGTGGAGCCTATTAACTTCAAAAACTCCCTCCAGAGGTTCGAGGTAAATTGGACCCCTCGGTCAGAAACTACACACTCAGGGACACCATGCAGTCTATAGACATGTATAATGAACAATCTGGCCAGCGACTTTGCCGAGGGAATCTTGGAGCAAGGTATGAAGTGTGCTTGTTTGGAGAACAAATCGGTCACCACCAGATGACTGTGTGCCCGGTGCTCTCAGGTAAGTCTACTATAAAGTCCATGGAGATTTCCCTCCAAGGAGCAGTTGGCCTAGCCACATCTTGCAACAGGCCTGGTGGTTTACCAGGAGGTCTTTTGGCTGAGGCGCAAACTGGACAACTCGCTACATAAGTCTCAATGTCCTTTTTCAACGAAGGCCACCAGAACTGCCGTTTCACCAGGTGTAGGGTCTTCACAAACCCAAAATGACCAGCCGCCTTGGAGTCATGAGTCTGTTGTAACACTTGGCTTCTCAGGGTTTGTGGTACGTACAATTTTGCACCTACCCAGGCTAAACCATCTCGAACGGTGCAGTTATTCGCATTTGCCAGGAACCACTCATCCGTTTTCAAGGCCTCCTTAAATCGTTCCATCAGGTCACTGGACAGATCCCTTTCTTGCTTCCTCTTTTGCGCTCTGGTAACCACTGGGGTAGCCAGCTGTGTGGTTGACACGATCGGCCTTATCACTTCTTTACGAACACTGTTGTATTGAGGCATTCTAGATAGAGCATCTGCCATAAAAATTTTTCCTCCTGGGATGTACTTCAAAGAGAAATTGAATCGCTTGAAATACTGAGCCCACCTAACTTGCTTAGGGGATAACTTCCGAGGTGTTTTTAAGGCCTCCAGATTCTTATGGTCAGTCCATACCTCAAATGGGTGCTTCGCTCCTTCCAAAAAATGCCTCCAAGTTAGTAGGGCCCAACGGACTGCAAAAGCTTCCTTCTCCCAAACAGCCCATCTCCTTTCAGTGTCAGTCAACTTACGGGAGGTGTAGGCGCAAGGTTGTAGTGTCCCCTTCTCGTTTAATTGAAGTAAGACTGCTCCCACAGCCACATCGCCGCATCAGCTTGGATCACGAAAGGGGCGTCCATGTCAGGGTGTTTCAGCACAGGTTCTGCAGCAAATAGTCTTTTTAGCTTTTCAAAAGCGGCTTGGCACTCCATGGACCAATTCAACAGTTGGCTGGTCTTTGGTTTCGTCTCCCCCTTTGTCTTTAGGAGGTTGGTGATGGGCATGGCTATTTTAGCAAAAGACGGGATGAATTGCCGGTAAAAGTTAGCAAATCCAAGGAAACTTTGAAGCTGTTTTCGGGTTCTCGGTGGGGCCCAGTCCAATACGGCTCGCACCTTCTCTGGGTCCATCTCAATGCCCTCGGGTGAGATACGATATCCCAGGTAGTCGATCTTTTCTTGATGGAACTCACATTTGGACAGTTTGGCGTACAATTTGGCAGCCCATAGTTTATGCAGCACGGAGCATACCAGTTTCACATGTTCATCTCTAGTCTCCGTGTAGATAAGGATGTCATCAAGGTAGACCAGAACCCCCTTGTATAAATGTTCGTGGAGCACTTGATTGATCATTTGCATGAAAACGGCTGGTGCCCCCTGCAGGCCGAAAGGGAGAACATTGAACTGGAAACAACCCATCGGGCAGTTGAACGCAGTTTTCCACTCATCTCCCTCTTTGATTCGGATCCGGTAGTACGCCTCCCTCAAGTCCAACTTCGTGAAAATCTTCCCTTTGGCCAGGTGGGCTAACATGTCCTTCATTAGAGGGAGGGGGTATACGTTCTCCACGGACACTGCGTTTAGGTTTCGGTAGTCGACCACCAAGCGTTTGGAGCCATCTTTCTTCTCGCGGAACACAGGGGCCGCCACTCGAGGTCTAGCGGGTTGGATGAAACCACGTTTCAAGTTCTTGTCGATAAACGATCTCAATTCCTCCAGCTCCCGTGGTGTCATTGAATACAGCTTCGGTTTCGGGAACGTCACCCCCGGTAGAAATTCAATACTACAATCGGTTGACCGATGCGGAGGGAGCTCATCAGAGGCCTCTTCGCTAAACACCTCTCTTAAGTCCCAGTACTCCTTCGGGATTTTCTCCTCCCCCTCCACGCGCTCGGCACCTGCGGAAGCTGTCTCAGCCGGGCTTTGAAGCTTCGGATGGGATTTCTCCTCCCCTTCTGGATGGGATTGCTCCTCCCCTTCCGGTCACCGATCGTTGCGGACCCGTATCCAGCCCTCTCTCAAGTTCACATGGGGATTCCACTTCTGAAGCCAGGGCAATCCCAATATTAGAGGCTGTTCCATCCCAGGGGCCACAATAAAACACAGGGTCTCGCTGTGGGTTCCCATGGTCATCTCTAGGGGTTCCGTTATAAAACGTGCAGGGCAACCTCCCGCCTCAGATCCATCCAGTTGGCAAAAGGATATGGGCGTTCTTAAAGTTCTCAGTCCGATGCCCATGCCCTTGACTACCTTCATGCTAATCACGCACCTCGTGCACCCCGAGTCCAATAAGGCCAACATCTCCCCCTCGGTCCCTGAGGTGGGCACCCTTAACTTTATTGGGATGGTCATGGGCCCTTGGTTAGGACTTACCGGGACGTCATCTTCCGAGTCAGTCTCGCTCTCGTCGAGGGGAGTCGGAGGTCCCAGCTCCTCTCCCGCCGGAGGGGCGACCTCTACAATCTCCCCTATCTTAAGCCCGGTTTCGCGAGGCTTGATTGGGGGGGTTTCGGCCTTCCTCCCTGGCCCCCGCGCTCCTTTTGGATCCAGCTTGACCCAGCAATCCGCAATCTGGTGACCCTCCTTCCCACAACGAAAACAGGCAGTGGATTTGGCTCTTGCCATCACCCCTCCCTTTCGAGGGTTAGGGGTTTCTCGGAGATGCGGGGGGAGCGGTTTGCTCCATACGGGGCCTCCTCTGCATCTGCTTCGGGTTAGATCTATTTCCACTTCTTCCGCTAGCAAGTACCACAACTGCAAATCATATGGATCCCTTCTGGAGATGCACATATGGTATATATCTTCATTTAGGCCATCTTTGTAAGCTTCTATCAGGGCCCCCTGGGACCAGCCTCGGATGTGGTATGCCAGCTGTCTGAACTCTTGGGTGTACTCAGCAACCGATCTCCCCTCTTGAGTTATGGTTTTCATTCTGATCCTGGCCCTTCTCTCCGCCAGAGGGTCCTCAAACCTCCTCCTCAATGCAGTCATGAAAACATTGAGGCTCCGCAGTTGGGGGGAGTTATCATTATACAAAGTCACCACCCAGTCTGCTGCCATCCCCTCCAGGGTTCTGGTAACACATCTCACTTTGGCTGCTTCAGAGGTGAACTCCCTTTCATATTCTGCCATATAGCTCCCGACTTGTACCAGGAAAAACCCCAAATCCTTGGGATTTCCTCCAAACTTCACATCTAACGGGGGCAGGTTGCGTCTCCCAGGAATCACGCCTATTGCTGGGGCTCCCCGGGCAGCAGCTGGCTGCTGCGCCGGCGTAGGCTGGGCTAGGGGGGTGGGGGCAGCCCGACTTCCCCAGGCTGAACTCGCTCCCCCTTCCCCCTCATACCTTGGAGCCATGCCGGGCTTCTCAGAAGCGTCCATAAGAAATTTCCCGGCTTGATCCAGCCTGCATTCCATCTCCTCCCTCTCTCGCCACAGCCGTTCTCTCGCACCTCTTCGACTTACAGTGATCCCAGGAAGGGGGGGTCTTCAGGATCTCTCTATCCAACCCCTAACGACCATCTGGGCATCTCAGCTGGGGTTTCTTCCAGAGTAAGGTCGGCCAGCAGGTCGGCAGCTGGCACCTCTGTAGCAGCATCGGCTGCCCCCCCCCCCCCGCAGCTCCCTGGTCATCTTCATCGCTGGCTGGAGATGACATGATGTGAAACCCCCTCGGAAGAAAAGTTGATATTTTCTCCGGGTGGGCTGATGGGGAGATTCGGAATAATGTCAGTGTGTGCTCCCTTCAAGATCCAAGAAAGAAATACTCAGACTCCATGGGTTAGAGCAAAGTTATCCTTTTACTGGAAATCAAAGTGGAAGCTACAGATTTAATTCCGAATCTGAGTAATTGGCGCGCAGATCACATATACAAAAGAATGGAATTGTTCCCTCCCCCCAAAGTCCAAATGACTCTTCCAATTAAAAGTTCTGGATATGATCATGTGGGCATCTTCAGGTGGTGATGAGGCAGGCCTCTGTCCGTTGACCTTGACATATTTTGATAAAACTTCGCAGCTGCACAAAGGGGATAGAAGCTAGCCAAGAAATGGAAAGTTAAAGACAAAAATTCATACACCCCCTCCCCTTGCTACCCACAGCAAAGGAATGCAAAACACCTCCAGCTCTCTTCCCCTCCAAGTTCCCCCTCCCCCCGTTGCTAATGACAGCCGAAAGAAATAGCATAGCATAGCAGCAGAGAAGATGCAATAGATAGGATGCAGAAGATATAAGATGTGGAAGATACCTTGAGGCTGACACACACATTTTGAAACCTGAAATATTATTATTAGGAATAGTACCCGAAGGTTACAGTAAAGAAAAAAATTTAATTATACATGTATTAACAGCAGCCACAATTATATTTGCTCAGAATTGGAAAAGTGATAAGATACCAGTAGAGGGAAAAGTAATTGAGAAAATATTTGAATGTGCAGAGATGAATAGGTTAACATTGGTAATTAAAGAAAAAGAAGAAATGAATATTATATGCTATGGGATTTATTATATCAATGGTTGGGAAATAAAATAAATTAAAATGGACCAGATGGTAGAGCAATAAGTTAAGATTGCTAAAAATAATAATAGATATATTAAATAATGGCTATAAGAAAATGTGATTATTGTTATATTGGTAAGAAAAGTATTAATTATAATTGTAAGCACAAGATATATATACCTAGTCGACACACGGATGAATGTAAAATATTTTTTTAAAATAATAATAATAAAAAAGAACAGAATAGAATTGGAAGGGACCTTGGAAATCTTCTAATCCAGCCCTTGCTCAAGCAGGAGGCCCTATACTATGTCAGACAAGTGGCTGTCTCATCCCTTTTGAAAAGCCTCAAATGGGGAGACTGGTTGGTGGCACGGCGGGAATGGCTGAAAAATAGTGGAGCTCCGCTGAGCTCTGTGAAAACCAGCCGGTATCTGCTGGGAGACCCGAAAGCAGAGGTCTCCAAACTTGGCAACTTGAAGACTTGTGGACTTCAATTCCCAGAATTCTCCAGCCAGCTATGGGAGTTGATGTCCATAAGTCTTCAAGTTGCCAAGTTTGGGGACCCCTGCCCTACAGAGTCAAAACCGCCTTGGAGAGGTGGTGAAGGAAGGAGAGGTGCTTCAATCATCACAAGGAAACCACAATTTCCTTGTTAGGTCTTTTTTTATTTTTGTAAAAAGTTTTTTATTTTTATCTTTTACAAATATCTCTTTTGGTGAACAATGTGGTTCCAGGTTTTTACATTTCCATACAAACATGACCATAATTACATATTTATCTTTCATATTCAGTTTCTTATCATATCATTACATTTTCCATTTTCTGTAAATTTTCACAAATATTCTTATATTTTTCACGCTTATTTTGTTCATTTTCAATTCCTTTCTTATTCCATTTTTCTTTAATTATACTCATATCTTCTTTATATAATATCATAAAATTCTTATATTCTTAATTTACGTACATTATACTTTTCTACTTTTATCCCTCATATTTGCAATTTCATCACATACTCTTATTTCATTATTACATATATTCCATCTTAGTTTTAATAATTCCAAACATTTCCCGCTTAATAGCCCATTTGAGTGCACCACCCTTTTGTCTTATACATCAGTGGTCCCCAACCTTTTTTGTACCAGGGACCGGTTTCAAGCAGAAAATTTTTGCAAGGACCGGGGGGAGAAGGAGGGGGCTTTTCCTGTCGCCACAGCTATTCTGAAGCCCGTTTCACCCCCCCCCCCCCCCGCCCGCCCGCTTCAATCCACAGTGTCCCGTTCTGCCTGCCTGCCTGCCTGCCTTAGTTTCTGGTTGTTTGGGAGCAGCTTCGGCTGAGAATAATAACTATTCGCCTCTTTTACTCAGCCGAAGCTGTTCCGATTCAACCATTAACGAAGGCAGGCAGGCAGGCAGAACGGAGCACTGGGTTGAACCCCGCGCGCCGGGCGGGCAGACGGGGTGGGGTGGGGGAGAACGGGCGCTTCGGCGACAGGAAAGCTCCCCGCTTCTTTGAAGCAGTTTCTTCCTGCGCTGGTGGAGGAGCGAGAGAGCGACTGAGAGAGCTGACCCAGAGAGAAGGACAGGCTTCGGTTGCTTCCTCCCTCCCTTCTTTCATTTGTGTCCTTGATCCCCGATCCAGCAGCATTCACGAAGGTGAGAAAGCCGCCATTTTTAAAAAAAAATTCTTCGCCCGGTGAGAGTGCTCACGGCCCGGTACGGTCCGCATGCCCGGTGTTGGGATCCCTGTTATACATCATTCAGTTTACTTCCCTTTAACTCATATTAAAAATTACCATAATATAATCATTTAAGATAATCATTTGAGATAACTTCCAACTTTTATTCTAAAGATCTAACCCAAGTAAAACAATTTCAAAAACGAATCTCCAAACATTAAGAAAGCAGCTACTAGATACATGGAGAAAGATTAAAGACTCAGATGCGAGGGATTTAAACTGCTGAATTGCTGACTTTTGTGATCTACAAGATCAGCATCTTAACTACTGAGCCATCGCCTCCCTTATTATTGTTGTTAACATTGTCTAAAAAGTATATTGACCCAGTCAATATGCTGTCATACAAAATATGTATGGTTGTTAAAAAAAATTACAAATAAAACATATATGAAAAGCCTCAAGTGTTGGAGCACCAAACTCTAAAGGCCATCCTTTCTGCTGTTTAATTATTCTTCCCATGAGGAAATTTCTCACTGCTTCCATAGTATTATGAGGTGAAATAGCAGCCAAGTACTGCTAACACAGTGCCATTGATCAATTGATCATCAGCAAGTATAACTACATCTATACAAGCTGAAATTGTAGGAGTTTGCTGATCTCTGGCATTGAGGTGTGTGTTAACACAGTGGCAAAGAATAAAGAATCAGCAATTATCTTAGAAAAGGACCTGTTGCTGCCCATCGATTTGGGAAGGTTTAAAAGGTCAATTCCAAACAATTTAAAATCCATCATTCTACAGTGTGGAAGATTATTCACAAGTGAGAAACATTCAAGACAGTTGCCAATCTTCCCAGGAGTGACATCCAATCTTGCAATCTTTGAGTCAACCATGAACTCTTCTGTATACCAAAGTGTTCTAGAGTCAAAAGTGAGGCCATCTGTCCAATAGCTAAAGCTAGGCTGACATGGGATTATGCAACAGGACAATGGTCACAAAACACATCAGGAAATCTACAACAGGATGGCTGAAAAAGAAAAGAACCAAGATGTTCCAATGACAGTCAAAATCCAGACCTCAACCCGATTAGAGGGACCTCAAGAGTTGTGCATAAAAAAACACCCACAATCCTCAATGAACTGAAGCAATGTTGTAAAGAAGAGCGAGTCAAAATTCCTCCACAACGCTGCAAGAGACTGAAAAAGTCACACAGAAAAGAATTACTTCTAGTTGTTGCTGCTAAAGGTGGTTCTACGAATTATTGAATCCTACATTTTTCACACACGACTTGTCCCTTTTGGCTTTCTTTTTATAAAATAAATGATGATTTGGTATAATATGCCATGTATTGTTCTTCATCTGTGATTGTATTTACCTACTTTTAAGAACTTTTTAAAGGACCAATTGATTGTGGACCAACTGAAATATAAAATCATAAAAGTCAAGGAGAACGTATTTTCTTTTTCACATGACTGTATATCTGGAAGCCCTGGGAAGAGATTATACATTTGCAGATAGATATATTCAGAGAGAAATAAAAATACACACACATACAATATGGAAAAAAATCCAATCTTTCAAGCCTGAAAAACATCTCAAAATGGTTACTCAAAACTTCTGTGCTAAAGTTAATCAGGAATCTGATGAATTTGATGATTGCTCAGCTGTTGAGATGGCAATGCTGAAGTTCAGCCCTGAACAGGCTTCTGGGGCCATGGAAACTTTCACAGGAAACCACTAGCCCAGGTGTCTGCAACCTTAAACACTCAAAGAGCCATTTGGACCCGTTTCCCACAGAAAAACAAAACACCAGGAACCACAAAACTTGGGTGGGCATGGCCAACTCGATATCACTCGCTCCACCCAGTCACGACCACCTATCCACGCTACCCAGCCACAAAAAACTTCTGTATGTCTCTCTCTCTCTCACTTTTCCCCCCTCTCTCCCCCCTCTTTTGATATCTTCTCAGGCCAGGTGAGGGAGTGGAGGGCAAGGGGCGAGGCCAGCCGGTGATGAGATAGAGAATCACAGCAGAGGGCCCAAAGGGACGCATGCGGCTCCAGAAGCGCGGGTTGTCGACTCCTGCATTAGCCTGTGGGTTAGACATGTGACCAAAACCACAGAAGGCATGCTTGACTATTTTTGTAATTTTTATAATTTCTATATTTCTATATCTTATCTGTCAAATGCCAGCTCCCTCTTATGTAGTGAAGCAAAAGCAAAGAAATGTATCAATATCTGCCTTGTACTATGTCCTGGGTTCCTTCCTACTTAGGAGTGACCCATCTTTATTCAGATGAATAAATGCATTGGTTTATAAACATACACACACTTGGACTCTGTCTTTTATTTCATTAAGCCACACCTCTCAGTCTGCATCACACTAACTTTAAAGATGTGGGGCTTTAACTGATGAAATGGTGCCTCAAGCCTCTGCAAGATTTGAAGCAACAGTTTTGCCCATGGAAGCCCTGAGCTCCAAGTAAGGGCAGAAAATATTTTCCACAATCCCTTTGGTGACATCTCAATTGAAGTAGTCCTCACTTACTGGCTGCAATTAAGATGGGCATCTGTGTCACTAAGCAGTCTGATCAATAGCTGTTTTTTTTTTTTAAAAAAAGTGCTGCATTTAAGCAAAGTTTAACCTGCTGAATACACGGATAGGGGCACCTACTCGTTAGCTTGAAATGGAAGTAAAACGAAACAAGAACAAACCAGAAAAGACCAAGAGGCACATCAGCCCGATCTTGTTGCCCAAAAAACATCGGGTCCACTACAGAATAATTGAGTTTTTTGGGGGGACCTTGGAGGTCTCCTAGTCCATCCCCTGTTCATGCAGGAGACCCTATTCCATTCCGAACAAACGGCTGTCCAATCTCCTCCAGGACGGAGTCCCCACAACCTCTGGAGGGGAGCCATTCCCAAAGGATCCACATTCACTTGAAAGAGGCTTTTGAGATCTTCCCCCCAGCAGAGAATTGCAGCCACCAGTTTCATAGCCTGCAGCCTCAGCGGGCTCCCATCTGGGGAGGGAAGGAACCTGCAGCAGCAGCAGCTGACACGCTTCAGCCCAGTTGCTTCTCTGCTTCCAGGCCGTGAAGGGAACCGAACAGCCCGACTTACTCCTGGACTCTCCTCCCACCTGCTGCCCCCACCTCACCTGCCAGCTGCTGCTTCGATCCGTGCAAGAGCACAGAAGCCGCTCTGCACACCACCTTCCTCCCATGAGCCATCCGGAAGAGGAAGTTGCTTTGTTCTCCCATATTTTCTAGCAATGCAGAACTCAATGATATAAAACTGCGTTTTTAAGCTCAAATGCGGATGGCACCACTGAATTGATGCCTTTCCAGGCACCGATATTGGTTTGCCGGCATCTAGTGACAGGAGGTGGAAAAACACGCTTTGTCCAGGCTCCACCAAGCATTTGGGAGATGTTTTCATCTATGTATATATAAAAACGAAAAACCACTCATGCGTCATCACAAAATGTCCAGAACCCCATAAAGCCTACAAACTTGAAATTTGGCCCGTATTGGCTTCTAGGTGCTTGCTAAGAAAGGATTTTTTGATGCTAAGGAGTTCTACTCCCCCTCCCCACCAGGAAAGAACTCTGTTCCAACTGCCAGTTGCCTCACATTCCGTTACCTCAGTTCCACCCATGGAACTGCTTCTGAATAGAAAACAGGACAGAATAGAAAACAGAACTGCATAAAATAGAAAATAGAATAGGCATTAGAACAGAACATAAAAGGGAACCGAATAAAAAGGAGAATAGAACAGAATACAATAGAAGCATAAAGCTCGAATGACCTCAGAGGTCATCCAGTCCAACCCCCTGCTCATATTACCAACCACAATCTTTTTAATCTGCTGGATTTAAGAGTGTCAGAAGATTTACCTAGGTACACCCCTCACCAAGACAGAAACCCATATGTATTTTGTCCCCAATAACGGTAAGAATGTGTGATGACAATTTGTCAAGAGAAAAGGGCGGAAGGTGCAATCATATTAGTTTTCTGTTTTTCGATTCCTTTCCTGCTTTTCTGTTTTCATTCTTTGTTATTCTTTGTTTTGTATATTTTATACAATTAAAAATTCCAAATTAAGAAAAAGAACGTGTATCAAAGAGTGAGGCAACTTTGATAGATTTTTGCATGCACATCTGTATTACCAACATTTCCCCCAACCCTTTGAAATGCCTTTTGGAAACATTTCTCTCACCGTATACAGTCAGTCATCTCCTCTTCCCAAGCCCCCCTTTTCTAGCCCTGCTGGGTCTGTGACTTCTTCGCTTTGACCCAATGGAGACTTGGACAATGGAGACAAAAAGAGGCAGCTGACTGTCCCGGTGGGCATGAAAAAGGAAAAAGGTTGTGTAAAGAGTGGACTTTGCTCAGGGACGAAGCTGGAAAACCAATTTGGTTAAACAAAGGTACTCCTTTTTTCTCCTTGTTTTTGAGTATGTCTTTGTGTGCTCTCGAGGTAATTGCAATTGCTAAATGTCTCTGATCCCTAGATATGAATTTTAAATTGTTAGAAAAGAGTTAAAAGCACTAAAAGAAAATGTCTTCACCTAGGCCCACAAAGCAGGGTGAAGAAAACTGAATTCATTTTTCTTTCCTCTGTACTTGTAAGAACAGCGCAAGGTTATAAGGGAATGTTTTAAGTTAAAGAACATTTGCAGAAAAGTTTCGTTCTTGCATTTACTGTGTTTAATTGGTTTCATTTGTCCAATCCAGCTTCTTTTTTTCTCATCTGTGATGTCCTAATTTTGATATAACTGGTCTATTTGTTTAATAACTGCAGTACTGATTTCCATCCCCCCTCAAACTCTGCCTACCACCTATGTATCCACCCCCACTCCACCTTCCCATCTCTAATCCTCTTACAGTGCCTTTCCTGGGAGGATTACACACAAAGAGGGGAGGGTCTTGTTCTCACGTCTTTCAATCCTGCATAAATGACTCTGCAACCTGTTAGGAATGTAAGTCACCTAACAGTTATTTGGGTTGAAAATATATAAACTAGGATAGACATTTTAATACTATGTCTTTAAGAGAATCCGAAAACTGTAATTGGGTGCGGTTCTGCAAATGGCCATAAGATGGAGCCAGAAACCTGGTTTGTTTAGTCTCAGAAAAGTGTGAGTGAGTCTCTGTTTCCTTCTGTTGGAGAGTATTGCCGTTCCTCCTAATTGACTGTTATTCTTGGATTTGATGTAAGTCTGTTACTGAACTGTTTTTGAGACTGGACTTTGATATTTGAATTATCCCTGAACTGGACATTGACGGCTTTACCTGTGAATGACTTGGACTGCTTATCTTGAACTTTGCAAAAACGTTTATGGGAAGTAAAAACCTACATTTACTGTACAGTGTATCTGTGTGCTGTTTGTGTATTATTCTTCACCACTCTCAATATGTTTCCCTGTATGCGCTCATTCTCCTAACGGGGAATTACCTCAACACTGGTTATGGGCCCAGGCCCTACCAGGTTCAGATAACTGAGAGTACTGTATACACACAGCTGTTTGCTGTTTAATTGTGGGTTACTATCCTGGTAAAGATGGTACAAGACACTTCAACAAGTCTATCACTGATAACTCGGTTGGATGGAACAAACTGTTTCCTGGTTATGAAGTGCAGTCTACTTCTGCGTAGAGAAGGGTTATGGAATGTAGTTCAAGACCCACCGGATGTAAATACTTGGGATCCAGCTAATGAGGACGATGCCAAGAAGATTGATGACTTTAAACAGAACAACGAACGAGCTCTTTGTATAATTGGACTAACACTGAGTGACCAGTAGCTAGTCCATATTCGTGGAGAAGAGTCTGCTGCTAAATGTTGGGAGAATTTGAAGAGGATTTATGTTCGTGACAGTGTAGGTGCACACATACATCTTACACGTAAACTGTTTAGAACACGTCTTCTGAAAGGAGGAGATATGTTAGCTCATTTGAACTTCATGAAAAGAACTTTTCAAGAGCTACATGCAAAGGAACTGATATTTTCAGAGCTGCATCAAGTTTACATCATTCTTTCCTCATTGGATGAAAGTTATGATGATTATGTATCTTCACTGGAAGTCCTGTCCAGAGATAAACTGACATTGACTGACATAACCGGAAGGCTGTTAGAAGAAGCAAGAAGATGGCTGGATAGGGACCAACTGAGAAAGGAACAACCACAAGAAGAGGATTTTTCTTCAACTGCCTATATTGTTAGGAAATGTTTTTCTTGTGGGGCTAGGGGACATATAGCTAGATTCTGTAAGAAAGGAAAACGACAGAATACCGGTAATCACCAGTAGGCTAAGAAGAATGTTAGTTTAGCGATGTCTAGCAATTGAACTGTAAACCATGATTTGTGGGTTGTTGATAGTGGAGCATTGCAATGCATTACTAAAGATAGAAAAAGGTTTGTAAAGATGTCTACGAGTAAACAACATGTATCATTGGCAAATGGATGGAAGATTAACGCATATTGTTCTTGTATAAATGAACATTTAACTATGTTATATGTACCTAAACTAAAAGTTATTATCAGTAAGGGCTTTAGTTAATCTTGGTTATGTAGTAACTTTTAGCGGAGATAACTGTATAATAGAGAAAGAAGATAAAAGTGTTACTGCTACTTTAGAGAATGATTTATATGTGATACATGATGACCAGTTGCAGATGGCTAACTCAGTTTATAACAATGTTAAGCCACATGATGAATGTATACATTTACTGCATAGACGTTTAGGGCACATTAATTTCAAAATGCTCAAACAAACTGTTGAATTGTCAGAGGGAGTAAAATTGAAACCCTGTAGCAAGTATTTAAACTGTAATGCTTGTAGTCAAGAGAAAAGCAAGGTTACTCCAGCAAACAGACTAAATGGGTTGAAGACCAAAGAACCTTTAGAGGTTGTTTTTGCTGACATAATTGGTCCTAAAAAACCAAGTTTGGGAGGTGTCTGCTATATTTTGAGTATAATGGACCATTACTCACAGTACGGTTTCTGCTATCTCATGAAAAACAAAACAGAAACATTCCAACATTTCTTTAACTGGCTAAGGTTTGCAGAGAGAAAAATGAGGACTAAAGTAATTACTTCAGTTACTGATAATGGGACTGAGTTTGTTAAGAAAAGATTCCAAACTATGTTGAAATTGGCTGGTGTTGAGCATAAACGTTCTGAAGCTTACAGACCACAACATAACTCATTTGTAGAACGAAGAGGACAAACATTACAAGCCATGGCTCGCACTGTGTTATCTGACTCAGGTTTGCCTGAAACACTGTGGGGTGAAGCCATAATGTGTAGTAACGATGTGTTAAACAATATAGTTAACACAACTGGAGAATTGCCATTCACTCACTGGCATGGCAGAAAACCAAATTAAAGTTACCTACACACATTTGGAGCTCCAGCATGGGTGCATATTCCCTCACAAGTAAGACTGAAAGGGCAACATAGAGCTAAGACATTTTTTTTGTAGGTTACGAAGCCAATCATAGATCGTTTAGATTCTGGGATCAAGGCACAGGTCATGTTTATTGTAGTACTAGTGCAAAATTTCTTGAGCACGTTGGGTGGGATAAACTGGAACAGGAATCCAGCAATGATATTGTTATTGACACCAAAATAGTCCCTAAAGATGAAATAAGTAAACCACAAATAGCCATTAAAGAGGGAGAACAGGAGGAAGTAGTAGAACAGGCACAGGAAGAAATAGGAGAACAGGAGCAGGTGGCACAGGTGAGTCCACCAGTTAGCCCTATATTACCAAGACATTCAACCCGAGTAACATGACCACCTGATAGATATCAGGCTAGTGTTGTATGCCAAGTGAATACAGTTCCAAGTAATTATAGTGAATTAAAACTGTATCCTGCTAAGGATCAGGCTGCTTGGGAGGAAGCAATGGATAAAGAACTGGAATCATTAAAAAAGTTGGAGGTATATGAAAATGTTAAGTTACCACCAGGTAAACATGCCATAGGATGTAAATGGGTTTATAAGCTAAAGACAGGTGTAGATGGGACTGTTTCCCATAAAGCCAGGTTAGTAGCACAAGGGTTCAATCAGACAGCAAATGACTACGATGAGGTGTTTGTACCTAGTCTGAAGGCTACTACATTAAGGGCAACATTAGTGTGGGCAGCTAAGGAGAAATACATTATAAATCATTTGGATGTAGAGACAGCATATCTGCATGCACCGTTGCAACACATTATATATTTAAAGAAACCTTTAGGTATTAAAACTGATAATACAACTGATTGCTGGAAATTGAAAAACAGTATTTATGGCTTAAAATAATCAGGATATGAGTGGAACAAATGCATAGTTAAAGAATTAACTAAGATAGGTTTTTTAGCTAGCATGGCTGATCCATGTTTGTTTAAAAGAGTAATGATGTAATTTCATTGTTGCTATTGTTTACTGATGACATAGGATTAATCACCAAAACTGAACAAAAAGCTACTGAGATAATTTCACTATTGGAAAAGAAATTTAAGATAAAACAATTAGGAGAAATTAAACAATACCTTGGATTAAAGATAGATAGAACTAGGGGAGGATACAAGATCTCACAGGCAGATAAAATTAACCAATTACTAAAAAGTTTTAAAATGGAACTTTGTAAGCCAGCTAAGACACCAATGAGCCATTTAGCCATAGTGATGTTCAAAGTCCTGTTTTTGATAAGAACATTTATCAGTCCTTGATTGGTAGTTTATCTTATCTCAGTAATTGGTCAAGGCCAGATATAGCATACAGTGTTAATCAATTAGCTGAGCCGACTAAAAGGCACTGGCAAGCTGCTAAACGTGTGTTAAGATATCTCAAACAAACAATGCACTATGCATTGTATTTGGAGCCTAAAGATGAACTGGGTTTAACTGCATATGCTGATGCAAGTTTTTGCTACAGACATAAATACACGAAAATCTACAATGGGTACTGCAATATTATTGGGAAAGGTGTTGATTGGATGGAGGTCTATTAGACAGAAACATTTAAGTTAGTCAACAATGGAGGCTGAATTCTCATGTTTATCTTTATTATGTACAGATTTCATTTGTTATAAGCAACTACTAATTGACATGGGAATTGATGTAACAGATTCTATTGTTGTTTATGAAGATAATCAGCAATACAGCAATCAGCAATACAGAGGGCTTCAAATATTTCTGTTAAAAAAAGAACGAAACACACAGATTTAAGATATTTAAATGTGAGACAATGTGTGCAAAGTAAGATGATTAAGCTAGAATACTGTATGTCAGAAAACAATATAGCAGATCATTTTACAAAGGCCCAAGGCTCTATAAAGCATAAGTCTTGCTGCGAGGATTATGGACTTAGAATGTAAGGTTGTATATATTGTCCTACCCAAAGGGGAGAATGTTAGGAATGTAAGTCAAATGACTCTGCAACCTGTTAGGAATGTAAGTCACCTAACAGTTATTTGGGTTGGAAATATATAAACTAGGATAGACATTTTAATACTATAACTTTAAGAGAATCCTAAAACTGTAATTGGATATGGTTCCGCAAATGGTGATAAGATGGAGCCAGAAACCTGGTTTGTTTAGTCTCAGAAGAGAGTGTGAGTCTCTGTTTCCTTCTGTTGGACAGTATTGCCGTTCCTCCTAATTGACTGTTATTCTTGGATTTGATGTAAGTCTGTTACTGAACTGTTTTTGAGACTGGACTTTGATATTTGAATTATCCCTGAACTGGACACTGACGGCTTTACCTGTGAATGACTTAGACTGCTTATCTTGAACTTTGCAAAAACGTTTATGGGAAGTAAAAACCTACATTTACTGTACAGTGTATCTGTGTGCTGTTTGTGTATTATTCTTCACCACTCTCAATACGTCTCCCTGTATGTGCACATTCTCCTAACGGGGAATTACCTCAACAGTACTGATTTCCATCCCCCCTCAAACTCTGCCTGCCACCTATCTATCCACCCGCACTCCACCTCCCCATCTCTAATCCTCTTACAGTGCCTTTCCTGGGAGGATTACACACAAAGAGGGGAGAGGGTCTTGTTCTCATATCTTTCAGCCCTGCACACATGACTCTGCAACCTGTGGTAACAGATAACACTGATCCAGTTGCTGCTTCCAGAAGAGACCTTCCATTCATTGAGCCAGGAATTGGGTTTGGCTCCAGCTCTCCACAAGAAAGTCACCACAGCAACCAGAGTGGGGCAGATCTTCCAAAGCCTCTAGCCTTATCACCAAGCCAAGCCTAATGCCACCCAGCAAACATGAAAGAAAGGACCCTGAGATGGACAAGACTCAAAGACTCCTTTCAATCCCCAGAAGACAGCTGGAAAGACTATGGGAGAGGCTGGAAATTCATTGTAAGGTTTTCTTTCTTGTCTCATTTATGTTGTAATCAGTTAAACGGATTTTTGGAGGGATTGCATTTGGGAGTGGTTGGCACAGCAAGTTCTGAACACCTTGGACTTCTGTCTGGTGGGAGGAAAATGTGTCCATCATGTTCACATTGCCAGTATTGTAGTTTTCACTCTGTGGGAACTAAGGCCCAAGCAGTCATATCTCCCTGCTAATTCCATGGGGAAGGGGGCATCCCCCTCTGGTAATTCCCTCACTGAAGAAGTAGCAGAAAAGAGACAACAGAGGCCTAATGTACTGTGAGATCTTCTGTAATCTCGCACTTAAGACCTCTATTCTCTGCAAATTGAGACCTGGACATTTGCAAATGGAAGGAAGGCTTCAGTCCTTCAGGCCTTTCCTCTGTTTGCCAATTCCTTGCCGAAGCTTGCAGGGAGATTGCGTTCCTGTAGGCTTCAGCAGCCCTTTGCAAAAAGCCTTTGTTGGCACCAGCAGAGCTAGGGAGGAGGGGGTGCATCCCTCTGAAGCCCTGTTCCTATTCTGCAGGCAAAGTCTTTTTTGCAAAGAGCTGCCAAAGCCTACAGGAACGCAATCCTCAAGCGCTTTGCCAACAATAAAGTAGCCTAGAGTGGGTACAGCTCTGAGAAGTACAGCTTCTCAGAGTTGCTTTCTTGGTGCCGGAGGCCTTGTCAGGCTGATCTGGGACAAGAAAGCAGCAAATGCAAGAGCGGAAGCAGGAAGTGATGTCGTTCAATGTATGAGATTCACTCCCACAAATTCTCGAGTTACAGATGGAATGGGCAGCATCCATTACTTTCGTAACCTGAGGACTACCGCATCCAGCAACTTCTGCTCCTGATGGCCAGATAAGCATTATCAAACTAGTATGTTGCCATTTTTTCCTTCCTCCTTCCTGTCTAATACCATAACATATTTGCCTACCAAAAAAATGGGCAAATTCTTTGTAGACAAATTTAACAATCAATATATCAGCTGGACTTACAATGGGACATTAGAAATGAAATTCAAGCCTTCTCTACCCTCATTACTTGGAGCATCAGGTGGATTTTTGTGTGTGCAATAAGGCTGGAATGTTTCCTGAAGCACCATCCAAACTCAGGGCACTCAAATGGCTTCTCCACTGTGTATAAGCATATGATTTAGAAGGCTAGTCCTCATATTGAATCTTTCCCACAGTCTGGACTCTTGTATGGTTTCTCTCCTGTGTGAGTCCTGTGGTGTATCACCAGGTTGCAATTCTGACTGAAAATCTTCCCACAAACAGGATATTCAAACGGTTTCTCTCCCGTGTGAGTCCTCTGATGTATCACCAGGCTGGAATTATCACTCAAGTTTTCCTGCAATCAGGACACTCAATAAGTTTCTCTCCTGTGTGAGTCCTCTGGTGTTTCACCAGGTTGGAATTATCACAGAAACGTTTCCCACAAGAAGGACATTCAAAGAGCTTCTCTCTTGTGTGAGTTCTCTGATGTCTAACCAGGCTGGAACTCTGACGGAAACTTTTCCCACAATCAGGACATTCAAAGGGCTTCTCTCCTGTGTGAGTCCTTTGGTGTATCACTAGGCTGGAATTCCCACTGAAACTTTTACAACAATCAGGACATTGAAAGGGTTTCTTTCCTATGTGAGTCCTCTGGTGTGTCACCAGATTGGAACTGTGATGGAAACTTTTCCCGCAATCAGGACATTCAAAGAGCTTTTCTCCTGTGTGAGTCCTCTGGTGTATCACCAGGCTGAAATTATTACACAAACTTTTCCCACAATCAGGATATTCAAAGGGCTTCCCTCCTGTGTGAGTCCTTTGGTGTATCATCAGGCTGGAATTCCAACTGAAACTTTTACCACAATCAGGACATTCAAAGGGTTTCTCTCCTGTGTGACTCCTCCGGTGTGTCACCAGATTGGAACTCTAATGGAAACTTTTCCCGCAATCAGGACATTCAAAGGGCTTTTCTCCTGTGTGAGTCCTCTGGTGTATCACCAGGCTGGAATTATTACAGATACTTTTCCTACCATCAGGACATTCTACGGGTTTCTCTCCTGTGTGAGTCTTCTGGTATCTAAGCAGGCTGGAACTCTGATTGAAACTTTCCCCACAATCAGGACATTTCAAAGGATTTCTCTCCTCTGTGAGTCCTCTGGTGTGTCACCAGGTTGGAATTATCACTCAAAGTTTTCCTGTAATCAGGACACTCAATGGGTTTCTCTCCTGTGTGAGTCCCCTGGTGTTTCACCAGGCTGATATTATCACAGAAACGTTTCCCACAAGAAGGACATTCGAAGAGCTTCTCTCCTGTGTGAGTTCTCTGGTGTCTTACCAGGTTGGAACTCTGACTGAAACTTTTCCCACAATCAGGACATTCAAAGGGTTTCTCTCCTGTGTGAGTTCTCTGGTGTTTCACCAGACTGGAATTATCACAGAAACGTTTCCCACAAACAGGACATTCAAAGGGTTTCTCTCTTGTGTGACTCCTCTGGTGTGTCACCAGGTTGGAATTCTGACGGAAACTTTTCCCGCAATCAGGACATTCAAAGGGCTTCTCTCCTGTGTGAGTCCTTTGGTGTATCACCAGGCTGGAATTCCCACTGAAACTTTTACTACAATCAGGACATTGAAAGGGTTTCTTTCCTGTGTGAGTCCTCTGGTGTGTCACCAGATTGGAACTGTGATGGAAACTTTTCCCGCAATCAGGACATTCAAAGGGCTTTTCTCCTGTGTGAATCCTCTGGTGTATCATCAGGCTGAAATTATTACAGAAACTTTTCCCACAATCAGGACATTCAAAGGGCCTCCTTCCAGTGTGAGTCCTCTGGTGTGTTACCAGGCTAGAATTCAAAGTGAAACTTTTCCCGCAATCAGGACATTCAAAGGGTTTCTCTCCTGTGTGACTCCTCCGGTGTGTTACCAGGCTAGAATTCAAAGTGAAACTTTTCCCGCAATCAGGACATTCAAAGGGTTTCTCTCCTGTGTGACTCCTCCGGTGTGTCACCAGATTGGAACTCTGACGGAAACTTTTCCCGCAGTCAGAACATTCAAAGGGCTTTTCTCCTGTGTGAGTCCTCTGGTGTATCACCAGGCTGGAATTATTACAGAAACATTTCCGACAATCAGGACATTCTACGGGTTTCTCTCCTGTGTGAGTCCTCTGATGTTGAATCAGGCTGAAATTGTGACTGAAACTTTTACCGCAATCAGGACATTCAAAGGGTTTCTCTCCTGTGTGAGTCCTCTGGTGTATCACCAGGTTGGAACTGTTATGGAAACATTTCCCGCAATCAGGACATTCAAAGGGCTTCTCTCCTGTGTGAGTCCTCTGGTGTATCACCAGGCTGGAATTATCAGAGAAACTTTTCCCACAAACAGGACATTCTACGGGTTTTTCTCCTGTGTGAGTCCTCTGGTGTGTCACCAGGTGGGAACTCTGCCTGAAACTTTTCCCGCAATCAGGACACTCAAAGGGTTTCTCTCCTGTGTGAGTCCTTTGGTGTATCACCAGGCTGGAATTCCAACTGAAACTTTTACCACAATCAAGACATTCAAAGGGTTTCTTTCCTGTGTGATTCCTCTGGTGTATCACCAGGCTTGAATTATCACAGAAACTTTTCCTGCAATCAGGACATTCAAAGGGTTTCTCTCCTGTGTGAGTCCTCTGGTGTCTCACCAGGCTGAAATTATGACAGAAACATTTCCCACAAGCAGAACATTCAAACGGTTTCTCTCCTGTGTGAGTCCTCTGGTGTGTCACCAGGTTGGAACTCTGATGGAAACTTTTCCCGCAATCAGGACATTCAAAGGGTTTCTCTCCTGTGTGAGTCCTCTGGTGTCTCATCAGTCCAGAATTTTGACAGAAACTTTTACCACAATCAGGACATTCAAAGGGTTTCACTCCTGTGTGAGTCCTCTGGTGTGTAACCAGGTCAGAAGTCTGACTGAAACTTTTCTCACAATCAGGACATTTAAAGGGTTTCTCTCCTGTGTGAATCCTCTGGTGTTTCACCAGGTGGGAACTCTGTCTGAAACTTTTCCCACAATCAAGACATTGAAATGGTTTCTCTCCTGTGTGAGTCCTCTGGTGTGTCACCAGCATGGAATTCTGACGGAAACTTTTCCCACAATCAGGACATTCAAACCGTTTCTCCTTGGTGTGAGTCCACGTGGCCATGCTTACTAAAGAATTTACCGCATTGGGAGCACTTATAGGGTTTTTCTTGGATGGATCTTTCGAAGAACCACAACAGAGTTGTTCTGATCAAATGTGTTCTTGCCACATTCAGATTATATGTAAAGCTTTTCTCCAGTCTGGATCCTCTCATGCATAATCAACTGTGATTTGCAAGTTGTATCTTTCCCACAACTGGCACATCTATGGAGCTTTTCCACAACTAATATTCTTGAGGAGATCAAAAATATGGACTATCCTTTGTTTAGATGTGTTTTGTTTTACCCGTCATTTTCTTCCTTCCAGAATGAGGTCTCTAACACTGTATGCTCTACATGGCTTTCCAGTTGACCTTTTTCTCCCCAATGACTTTTTCACTTCCTTCTTTTGCTGAATGGAAAAATAATCTCTATGGACTTCTCATGTAACGTATGCTTGAATTTCTCACACTACTTTTCCCAGGTAGAAATCTCTTCTTCCTCTTCTCTCATTTCTCTCTTACCTCTTGAGGAAGGTGAAGAATTGTCTGGCGCTCTGAAGGAAATGTAAAATATTTTGATTTCTGGACTGACTTGCTTTGTTATTCAATGTTGCTTGTTATCCTCAGTTGTCCAGAGTGCTCTTATCGCCATCCTCTTTGTCTATAAGATTGAAATAAAAGGGTATCTTTAATGGTTGCAGAACATGAGGAAAAACAACTATTATATTTACATTATAATGAAAAATTATGAAATTCAGTTGTTGACTGGGTCAATCACAAATTCTTAGCAATGCAAATGATTTTTTTCAAATACAGTCAAGTGAAAAAGAAAGATCACTCTCTTTCATTTCTATTGTTTTTGGAGGGAGGGTTTGGGTTACCTACTTGGGAAATATATTATCAGGCCACGGTATTAACCTGGATGAAAGAATGGATAACACTGAGAAATAGAAGGTTGTTAACGCTAGAGGGACATGATTTACAACTGGGCTGGCATGCATTTCTATGGTATGGGAGAAGGAAAATATATAGGTATTTTCAAAGACATATGGTCAGGAATGCATTGTTATTAGTATGAGAAAAAACTAGAGAACAACATTACATGAAGATTCCAGTCTGGCTATCAACAATGGAAGCACTCATACACCCAAATGTTTGTAAAATGGGAACTATTGTTAGATATAAAGATATCTGAAATGAAAAGGGTGAGCTCAAAACTAAACAAGAATTGAATAAACAAGGGTTGTAAATGCATTGGTATTCATATATGCAAATACAATCAAGATATGAAAAAGAGATTAAAGCTGAAGGGATTCATAAGGAGTTGACAGAATTGGATAAAATACTAATAGGAATGGAAGATAAGTTGGAAGATTAAAATATTATATTGCTATTTACTAGGTGTTAAACTAGAAGAACAAGTTAAAAAAAAAAATGATAGCATGGGCAAAAATGTTATGGATATACTATAGAATTAGATAAATGGCAGAAGCTATGGGATAGGAATTATAAATTAACAATATCAACAGCATACAAAGAATGCTAAGATATAGATGGCTAAGATATAGATGGCATTTTGCACCAGCAAAATTAGCTAAGATGTTCAAAGATAAATCAGGTAAATGCTGGAAGTGCCACCAGATACCTGGAACATATTACCATACGTGTTGGTCTTGTATAGAAGCTAAAAGACACTGGACAAAAATACACATATGGTTGGAAAAAATGATAAAACACACAGATTTGAAACCTGAAATATTTTTATTAGGAATAGTACCTGAAGGTTATAGTAAAAAAAAACATATTTAATTATACATGTATTAACAGCAGCCAGAATTGTATTTGCTCAGAATTGGAAAAGTGATAAGATACCAATAGAGGGAAAAGTAATTGAGAAAATATTTGAATGTGCAGAGATGAATAGGTTAACATTGGTAATTAAAGAAAAAGAAGAAATGGAATATTATATGGTATGGGATTTATTTTATCAATGGTTAGAAAATAAAATAAATTAAAATGGATCAGATGAAAATATAGAGCAATGTTAAGATTAAGTTAAATAATTAATTTAACTTATAATTTAACTTAAGAATAAGTTAAAATAATAATATATTAAATAATGGCTATAAGAAAATGTGATTATTGTTATATTGGTAAGAAAAGTATTAATTATAATTGTAAGCACAAGATATATATACCTAGTTGACACACGGTTGAAATGAAATGGGATTATTGTAAAATACAAAATATTTTTTTAAAATAATAATAATAAAAAAGAACAGAATAGAATTGGAAGGGTCCTTGGAAATCATCTAATCCAGCCCTTGCTCAAGCAGGAGGCCCTATACTATGTCAGACAAGTGGCTGTCTCATCTCTTCTGAAAAGCCTCAAATGGGGAGACTGGTTGGCGGCATGGCAGGAATGGCTGAAAAATAGTGGAGCTCCGCCGAGCTCTGTGAAAACCAGCCGGTATCTGCTGGGAGACCCGAAAGCAGAGGTCTCCAAACTTGGCAACTTGAAGACTTGTGGACTTCAACTCCCAGAATTCTCCAGCCAGCTATGGGAGTTGATGTCCATAAGTTTTCAAGTTGCCAAGTTTGGGGACCCCTGCCCTATAGAGTGAAAGCCGCCCTGGAGAGGTGATGAAGGAAGGAGAGGTGATTCAATGATCATGAGGTCTTTTCCTTGTTAGGTCTTTTTTTTTTGTAAAAAGTTTTTTATTTTTATGTTTTACAAATATATCTTTTGATGAACAATGTGGTTCCAGGTTTTTACATTTCCATACAAACAGGTCCATAATTACATATTTATCTTTCATATTCAGTTTCTTATCATATCATTACGTTTTCCATTTTCTGTAAATTTTCACAAATATTCTTATATTTTTCACGCTTATTTTGTTCATTTTCAATTCCTTTCTTAACTTATTCCATTTTTCTTTCATTATATTCATATCTTCTTTATATAATATCATAAAATTCTTATATTCTTAATTTACGTACATTATATACTTTTATCGGTCATATTTGCAATTTCATCACATACTCTTATTTCATTATTAAATATATTCCATCTTAGTTTTAATAATTCCAAACGTTTCCCCCTTAATAGCCCATTTGAGTGCACCACCCTTTTGTCTTATACATCATTCAGTTTACTTCCCTTTAACTCATATTAAAAATTACCATAATATAATCATGTAAGATAATCATTTGGGATAACTTCCAACTTTTATTCTAAAGATCTAACCCAAGTAAAACAATTTCCAAAAATAATCTCCAAACATTAAGAAAGCAGCTATTGGATACATGGAGAAAGATTAAAGACTCAGATGCGAGGGATTCAAACTGCTGAATTGCTGACTTTTCTGATTGACAAGATCAGCATCTTAACTACTGAGCCACCGCGTCCCTTATTATTGTTGTTAACATTGTTTAAAAAGTATATTGACCCAGTCAATACGCTGTCATACTAAATATGTATGGTTGTTAAAAAAAATTACAAATAAAACATATATGAAAAACCTCAAGTGATGGAGCACCAAACTCTAAAGGCCATCCTTTCTGCTGGTTAATTATTCTCCCCATGAGGAAATTTCTCACTGCTTCCATAGTATTATGAGGTGAAATAGCAGCCAAGTACTGTTAACACAGTGCTATTGATCAATTGATCATCAGCAAGTATAACTACATTTATAAAAGCTGAAATTGTAGGAGTTTGCTGATCTCTGACATTGAGGTGTGTGTTAACACAGTGGCAAAGAATAAAGAATCAGCAATTATCTTAGAAAAGGACCTGTTGCTGACCATCGATTTGGGAAGGTTTAAAAGGTCAATTCCAAACAATTTAAAATCCATCATGCTACAGTGAGGAAGATTATTCACAAGTGGGAAACATTCAAAACAGTTGCCAATCTTCCCACGAGTGGACATCCAAGAAAATTCTCCCTAAGGCCAGATGATGCAATGGCCAGAGAAATTGCAAAAACACCAAAGAATTCTATTTCCGACTTTACAGGCTTCAGTTAGCATTTTAAATGTTAAGATTCATGACAGTGCAAGTAGAAAAAGACTGAGCAAGTATACTTTGTTTGGAAGGGTTACCAGGGGAAAGTCTCTTCTCTCTAAAAAGGTCATAGCTGCACGGCTGAGGTTTGCAAAGTCGCATCTGAACAAATCACAGGACTTCTGAAACACTTGTCCTTTGCACAGACGAGACCAAAGTGGAGATGTTTGGCCAAAATGCACAATGACACATTTAACGAAAACCAAACACAGCATATCAGCACAAGCATCTTATACAAACCGTCAACAATGGAGGTGGAGGGGTGATGATTTGGGCTTGTTTTGCAGCCGCAGGACATGGACACCTTGCAATCTTTGAGTCAACCATGAACTCTTCTGTATACCAAAGTGTTCTAGAGTCAAAAGTGAGGCCATCTGCCCAATAGCTAAAGCTAGGCTGACATGGGATTATGCAACAGGACAATGGTCACAAAACACATCAGGAAATCTACAACAGGATGGCTGAAAAAGAAAAGAACCAAGATGTTCCAATGGCAGTCAAAGTCCAGACCTCAAACCGATTGGAGGGACTTCAAGATTTGTGCATAAAAGAACACCCACAATCCTCAATGAACTGAAGCAATGTTGTAAAGAAGAGCGAGCCAAAATTCCTCCACAACGCTGCAAGAGACTGATAAAGTCACACAGAAAATAATTACTTCTAGTTGTTGCTGCTAAAGGTGGTTCTACGAATTATTGAATCCTACATTTTTCACACACGACTTGTCCCTTTTGGCTTTCTTTTTATAAAATAAAGATGATTTGGTATAATATGCCATGTATTGTTCTTCAACTGTGATTGTATTTACCTACTTTTAAGAACTTTTTAAAGGACCAATTGATTGTGGACCAACTAATATGTAAAATCATAAAAGTCAAGGAGAGCGTATTTTCTTTTTCACATGACTGAATATCTGGAAGCCCTGGGAAGAGATTATACATTTGCAGATATATACATTCAGAGAGAAATAAAAATGCACACACCTACAATATGGAAAAAAATCCAATCTTTCATGCCTGAAAAACATCTCAAAATGGTTACTCAAAACTTCTGTGCTAAAGGGAACTCTTCCGGTTTGAGCTTCTTCGGCGACAGACCAAAACCTCGTTTCTGCAAGGCTTCGATCTGTGCTCGCCGCTGGAGCGCCCCGAGCCGGGTGGTTTTGGGGCTAAGCCACCCCGTAGAGGTGGTGAAGAGGGCGGAGATTGCCTGCAGGTTTGAGAAGAGCCGCATCTCTCCTCCCCAGGTGGCCATTACTCCCTTTCCCGAAGGCGGTAGGAGCGGTGGTCAGAAATGGCCACCGCAAAGAAGAACTCGACCAGAAAAGAATGTGCAGGAGGAAGATAAGAAGAGAAAGTTTTGGTTGACCAGGTCAAACAGCAAAAGCAACAAATAAGGTATCCTGGAATTGAAACTATTTAAAACAAAACAATAACATTGTTCCCAGAGAAGATTTTTAAGCTGCGAAGGAGAGAGAAAAGGGAAAAGATTTGTTTTTTTTTTTCTCCTTTTCCTATACTGACAAGCTAAGAGACTTAAGCAAGAAATTTGAAAAAAATCCACTTTGACATTAATAGGCATTTAATGCTGAAAATAAAAAGTCAAAGGGATAATAAGGATTTCTGGATAATCAAAAGCTTTTGAGAACAGGAAAGGAGAGAAAAAGAATAAAAGGGCAGGATCTGGAAGGGAGGAGACTGCCTGGAATTAATACGAACTTACAGCAAAATCTCAGCAAGACTTCCAAAAGATACATTTTAACTGAAATATCGCAACAAAAACCCCAGGAAGAGAAAGTGGAAAAAGAAATAAGAAGAAATAACTTGGGACTATTTGGATTACTTGATGATTTCTAGATTTTTGGTTATTGTATTTCAATGACTAAAGTCAGTTGGGTGGTTGTTTAAAACTGTTTAAAATGGCTCCACTTTTAGAAGAACTGAAAATGGAACTTAAAAAGTACAGAGAAGATGCACAAGAAGGGAGAGGTTCTTTTGGCTTCGTATTTCAGTTTTTAGAAATGGAGATTTGGAATTATGAGAAACAACAAGAAATGCCTGCAGAACAAGAAGATTGCGATAAAGCAGAAGCCATCTTTAATGAACAAGTAATCCTAGATGGGGGGGAAGGAAAGGGGGGAAAGAGAATGGAAAGTTTAAGATTGGGAGAAAACTCCCCCCCCAAAAAATAGAGTGAAAAATAAGTATAAAATCAGAAAGCAACAGAAGAGGGAAATGCAGAAGAGAGAATTAGAAGTAGAGAGACAAGGGGGTAAAAAGGGGAGGGAGAAGAAGAGAGGGAAGAAAGAAAGGAAAAAAGTTATAAAGGACAGAAACAAAATATAGAGAAACAGGGCCTATTTAGAGATAATGGGTGAAAATTTAATGGAAAAAGGGATTCTGCAAAGGTACATAAGATAGTATTGTTATATTAGAAACAGAAATAATTTTAGAAAATATGAAACAATGTATGATTAAAATGTTTGATAAAATAGCTATCATAATTCAGTGGAATGCTTGTTAATAAATAAATGTAACAAAATGACTATTTAATTATTTACAAAACATACGTGAAGAGAAATAAGGGAAAAATTAATTATGGAGATTATATGTGTCTTTAAGGAAGTATGATATTTAATTGAAAAGAAGTGTTAAAGATGTTAAAATTTTAATGATTATTAATGATAGAACTGAATTGGAATGGAATGAGGGTTTATAATTACATATATTTATAATCTTTTTTTAAAAGAATATAGTGTGTATTATAAGAATGTACCAAGCAGAATTCGATTGGAAGTTATGTATTACGTATTATATTGAAGGTCATAAACTTAAGGTATATATTGAAGTTTAAATAAGAGTTGAATGGATGTAATTAAAAGATATAAAGGTGTCATACTCCAATTAGTAACTACAGGAGAAAATTTGTTTAATGAGAAAAGATAATATGAAATTGAAACAGAACAGACAAAAGTATAAATATAATTATTTGAATTGAGATGAGATAATCAAAATAAAATTGAGAAAATTAAAAGAGGGGAAAAACTATATAGAAAATGTAAAATAGTATAAGATATGGAATAGAACACAAAAAGGTGCATAAAATTGAGTTTTGTGTCTGTATAAAGAAGTTCAACCTGGGACCATGCTATTTTCAAAAAAGATGTTTTACTTGTATTTTGTATGTGTTAAAACCCAAATAAAACTTTATTAAAAAAAAAAAACTTCTGTGCTAAAGTTAATCAGGAATCTGATGAATTTGATGATTGCTCATCTGTTGAGATTGCAATGCTGAAGTTCAGCCCTGAACAGGCTTCTGAGGCCATGGAAACTTTCACAGGAAACCACTAGCCCAGGTGTCTGCAACCTTAAACACTCAAAGAGCCATTTGGACCCGTTTCCCACAGAAAAACAAAACACCGGGAGGCAGAAAACTTGGGTGGGCATGGCCAACTTGATATCACTCGCTCCACCCAGTCACATGACCACCTATCCACGCTACCCAGCCACAAAAAACTTCTCTATGTCTCTCTCTCACTTTTCCCCCCTCTCCCCCCTCTTTTGATATCTTCTCAGGCCAGGTGAGGGAGTGGAGGGCAAGGGGTGAGGCCAGCAGGTGATGGGATAGGGAATCACAGCAGAGGGCCCAAAGGAAAGCATGCGGCTCCAGAGCCGCAAGTTGATTCCTGCACTAGCCTGTGGGTTAGACATGTGACCAAAACCACAGAAGGCATGCTTGACTATTTTTTGTTTTTTGTTTTAAATTTTATTTGGGTTTTCACAAAGAAAAAAAACATAATACAAATAAAACATCTTTTTTTGAAAATAGCATGGTCCCGGATTATCACTTCTTCATACAGACACAAACTCAATTTCATGCTCATTTTTGTGTTCTATTCCATATCTTATTCCTGTTTTATGTTTTCTACATAGTTTTTCCCCTCTTTTAATTTTTTCAACTTTATTTTGATCATCTCAATTCATCTCATTATATTATACTTTTGTCTGTCCTGTTTCAATTTCATATTATCTTTTCTCATTAAACAAATTTTCCCCTGTAGTTACTAATTGGAGTATGACACCTTTATATCTTTTAATTACATCCATTCAACATTTTTTTAAGCTTCAATGTATACCTTTAAGATTATAACATTCAATATAATACATAACTTCCAATCGAATTCTGCTTGGTACATTCTTAAAATACATACTATATTCTTTAAAAAAGGTTATATATATATATATATATATATATATATATATATATATATATATATATATATATATATATATACACACACACACACACACACACACACATACATACCGTATTTGCCGGCGTATAAGACGACTGGGCGTATAAGACGACCCCCCAACATTTCCACTCAAAATATAGAGTTTGTTATATACTCGCCGTATAAGACTACCCCCTCATCCGCACACCTTCCACATACCAAATAAAAGGTAAAAGAACATCAGATTTGATTTCAACATGTTAATTTATATTCAAATGCTTATGACATGCAGGAAAACTCACAAGGCTGTGAAAGTATGCCAAATAATAGAACATAAGTAATTTTCCGATTCAGAGCAGGTTATAGTTCATAGTTTTATAAAATGTGTGTGTGTGCCTAAATTTCAAATTACCCATTTACCATGACTTGTCATGGACAGGCAACTTTATTAAAAGAATTCTATTTCAGCTAAGCCGGAAAGACACAAATAGGGCCTGCAGAAGCATAATTTTCACTCTGATATTAATTGTGGCAATGTTGCATTTTAAACTAGCCATGATTATATATCCAAATTTTCACACCCACACTCCCTTCCTTTAGCTTTCTGAAAACCCCACATTTGCAGATCCCATTTTAGCAATGCATCTAAGATTTGACTTGCCAGCCACTATCATTAAATTATGCTTGCTAAAATATGAACTGAAATATGAATTGAAATATGAACTACCCTGCAAAGCTGCCCATAATGAAGATAAGTTGATCTTGATGTCAATCCTCCTCAGCCTTTCACTTGTCTTTTACTTGATACCGCTGCCAAACCTGCTTTCCATCGATACCAGAGTAAAAGGTGACATTGCTCCCGCAGCAAGAGAAGACAATGTGGGATGTGAGAAAGAGGAGAAATCGCAGTGAAATTAAGGAAATTAGGCGTTTGTGTTTTTTTCCTTTCCCCCTTCGGGACTGGATCTAGAAAGTTGTCGTTTAACATGATCGCTCCCCTTCTTCTCTTCCCACCCCCAACCTCTGTTTCGTCTTTAAAGAGAAAAAGACACCCATTCTGCTTTATTGTATCTGACATAGTGGGCTTTAGTTCAGAAGCTGATGTCACTCAACAGGCAAGTCCTTTCGGAAAACGCCAGGCCCTGCCTGGTCTTACCCAACGCTGCTTGCCAGGGATCTGGCAGGAAAGAAGGAGTTCCAGATCCTTTTTCTTTCTAGCCTCTCCACCTGCCTTTCCCGAGCCCATCCAAGGACGCGCCTGAAAACCAGGTTGATTCTGGGTAACGTCTAAGCCCCAGAGGCGGGTCCGATCAGTCCCTTCACCCAGCTCCACAAAAGGTGAAATCGCCAGCGAAGCAAAACAAACGGAAGGAAGAAACCGAGCAAGCCGGGTCAAGAGCTGCGCTACCTCTAGCTGAGCCTTAGCGGTAATAGGAACCCACATCCCACCTCCGCCCCACCTCAGCGAGAGGGAGCCGGCCGGATTGCGGGGCGTAATCCCTCCCTGGCAGAGCTACGGGTAACCCGACGCTCAAGGCTACAACTGAATGCAAAGTCCCCGCTCTGAGATCTGCAGCTAATTTACGAGGAACCCTTTGCAATTCGCCAGCGCCTGCTATGACCTCAAGGAGAGGGAGAAGCGAGCCTCCTCACCAACAAGGCGAAGAATATACCCGTATTTGCCGGCGTATAAGACGACCCCCCCACTTGGAGGCATGTTTTTCAGGGCAAAAAAGTCATCTTATACGCCGGCAAATACGGTGGTGTGTGTGTGTGTGTATGTATGTATGTATGTATGTATGTATGTGTGTGTGTGTGTGTATATATATATATATATATATATATATATATATATATATATATATATATATATATATATATATATATATATATATATATATATATATATATATATATGTTTTCTGAGGTTCTCGGGTATTTGTATGTGGATCTTTGGTTATTCGGGTTTTCTCCCGCGTAAGATTCAAAGTATCTAGGCAAGCGTTTCAATGAAGTCTCATTCATCATCTTCAGGCTTGCTTCTTCGGCTCTGTGCTTCTCAGAGCTTCCAATGTATGTGGCCGGGCATGATGCACAGGGGACTTCGTATATGCCTTGGTTTTCCAGGTCAATTTTATCTTTGGGGTTGCTAAGGATGGCTGCTATTTTTCTGTCTGTTTTGAAGGCAGTCCTGATGTGATGTCTGTGTAGTACCTTACTAATTTTGTCTGTAGTACCTCTTATGTAGGGCAGGACAGCTGTTCCATAGGTCTGTTCATCTTCTGGGTCTCTATTATGTTTCAGTGTGTTTTTGTGGATCAAGCTGGTGATTTTGCTTTTGTGGAAGCCGTTGGCTGTCAGTACTTTAGTCAGGGTGCATAGTTCAGTCTTAATGTGTGTCTTGTCTGCCAGGCGTTTGGTTCTGGTAATTAGTGTTTTAGCCACGGAGTTTATCTGTGCTGGGTGGTGGTGGGATTGGGCGTTGAGGTAGCGGTTGGTGTGTGTTTTCTTCTGGTATATGGTGTGTCCTAGTGTGCATCATGCCCGGCCACATACATTGGACAGACCAATAGAAGAATAAGTACCCGCCTGGATGAACACAAAAATGCAGTCAAAAAGCTAGAACACACTTCCTCACTAGTCCAACACATGGAAGCTACAGGTCATAGCATCAACTTCAATGGCACCAAAACCCTGGCCACTATGGAAAACCCTAGCCACAGAGTCATCAGAGAAGCCATAGAGATTGAAAAAAGACCAGAAAGCATGAACAGAAGAGATGATTCCACCAGGCTGTCAATCATTTGGAAGCCTGCACTCACAAACAAAAAAATCTCCACACCACAAGCCAGGCAAACACCTGGGCACAAACAGATCCCCCCTGATACCTCCAGCTCAAACACACCCCAACCAGGCACCCAGATGAAACCCAGCTTCCTAACTAATGATAGCCGTCCATTTACCCGAAGCCAAGCTGCACTAAAGGCCTCCATTAAAGTAACACAATGCTGCCAGCCAATCAAGATACAAAAAGAGCCAAAAAACAGACAGAAGATATCAGAGACACCCATCAAGCAGAACACAGCAAACTCCGAGACCAATAAACACAGACCAAGACTCCCAACCAATCAGGATGAAGAAAAAACCATTCTGGCACAGCAATAGGCTGCCCCAAATTTAAATCTGAAACCACTGTAAAAGTCTTACCCACAGACGGACACAATACAGAAGCCTGATGATGGCAGATGAGATTCTGCTGAAACGTTGCTACAACTTTAAAAGAACTACAATGACGTGGGAAAATACCCGAACCAAGCCGAACATACATACATACATACATACATACATACATACATACATACATACATATATATATATAATTTGTTTTCTTAAGTTTTCGCGGGTACTTACATTATGGCCTTCAGCTTTGTTTGGGTATTTTCCCGTCATTATAGTTGTGCTTTTAAAGTTGTAGCAGACGTTCAGCAGATCTCATCTGCCATCATCAGGCTTCTGTATTGTGTATACTGTACAATACAGAAGCCTGATGATGGCAGATGAGATTCTGCTGAAACGTTGCTACAACTTTAAAAGCACAACTATAATGACGTGGGAAAATACCCGAACAAAGCTGAAGGCCATACATACGTATGTATGTATGTATGTATGTATGTATGTAAATAAAACACTCATTCCATTCCAATTCGATTCTATCATTAATATTCATTAAAATCTTAACATCTTCATTAATAAGTTAAAATGTTCCCATCCTTTCCTAATTTAATTATTTCATTCACTTTATATCATTTATTTATTAACAAACATTCCACTAGATTACGATAAATATTTTATCCATCATTTTAATCATATTTTCTAAAATTATTTCTATTTGTAATATAACAATACTATCTTATGTACCTTTGCAGAATCCCTTTTACAATTAAGTTTTCACCGATTGTCTCTAAACAGGTTTATACTTTCAATTCTTATACCTTTTCTCTGTTTCTCTATATCTTGTTTCTGTTCTTTATAACTTCTTTTCCTTTCCTTCTTCCCCCTCTTCTTCTCCCTTCCCTTACCTCCTTGTCTCTCTTCCTTTAATTCTCTCTTTTGTAATCCCCTCTTTTGTTGCTTTCTAATATTATACTTATTTTTCAAACTATTCTTCTTTTTTTGGTTGTTTTTTCAAATCTTAAACTTTTCATTCTCTTTCCCCCCTTTCCTTTTTCCCCCCACATAAAATTTCTTGATCATTAAAGATGGCTTCTTCTTTGTCCCAATCTTCTTGTTCTGCAAGCGTTTCTTGTTGTTTCTCATAGTTCCAGATCTCCATTTCTAAGAGTTGAAATACGAAGCTAAAAGAACCTCTCCCTTCTTGTGCATCTTCTTTGTACTTTTTAAGTTCCATTTTCAGTTCTTCTAAAAGTGGAGCCCTTTTAAACAGTTTTAAACAACCACCCAATTGATTTTAGTCATTTAAATGCAATAACCAAAAATCCAAAGATCACCAAGTAATCCAAAGAATGTTTCTTCTTGCTTCTTTTTTCCACTTTCTCTTCCTGGGGTTCTATTATTTTGTTTCCAGGTTTCAGTTACAATGTATCTTTTAGGAATCTTGTTGAGATTTTACTGTAAATTCATTTTAATTCCAGGCAGTCTCCTCCATTTTTCCAGATCCTGCCCTTTTATTCTTTTTCTCTCCTTTCCTGCTTTTAAAAGCTTTTAAGTATCCAGAAATCTTTATTATCCCTTTGGCATTTTATTTTCAGCTTAAATGCCTATTGATGTCAAAGTGGATCTTTTTTTTCAATTTCTTGCTTGTATCTCTTAGCTGTCAGTATAAGGAAGGAAAGAAAAAAAACCCAAGTTCTTTCCCCTCCCTCTCTCCTTCACTGCTTCAAAATCTTCTTTGGGAACAATGTTATTTTTTTAATAGTTTCAATTCCAGGGTACCTTATTTGTTGCTTTTGTGGTTTAACCGAGTCAACCAAAACTTTCTCTTCTTATCTTCCTCCTGCACATTCTTCTCCGGTCGAGTTCTTCTTTGAGGTGGCCATTTCTGACCACTGCTGCAATCGCCTTCGGGAAAGGGAGTAATGGCCAGCTGGGGAGGAGAGATGCGGCTCTCCTCGACCCTGCAGTCTCCCCCTTCTTCACCACCTCTATGGGGTGACTTAGCCCTGAAACCAGCCGACTCAGGGCACTCCAGCGGCGAGCACGGATCGAAATAGTGCACGATCGTGGTTTCGGTCTGTCAGCAAAGAGACCCAAACCGGAAGTCCATGCTTGACTATTTTTGAAATATTTATAATTGCTATATTTCTATATCTTATCTGACAAGTGCCAGCTCCCTCTTATGTAATGAAGCAAAAGCAAAGAAATGTATCAATATCTGCCTTGCACTATGTCCTGGGTTCCTTCCTCCTTAGGAGGGACCCATCTTTATTCAGATGAATAAATGCATTGGTTTATAAACATACACACACTTGGACTCTGTCTTTTATTTTATCAAGCCACACCTCTCAATCTGCATCACACTAACGTTACAGATGTGGGGCTTTAACTGATGAAATTATGCCTCAAGCCTCTGCAAGATTTGAAGCACCAGTTTTGCCCATGGAAGGCCTGAGCTCCAAGTAAGGGCAGAAAATATTTTCCACAATCCCTTTGGTGACATCTCAATTGAAGTAGTCCTCACTTATTGACTGCAATTAAGATGGGTATCTGTGTCACTAAGCAGTCTGATCAATAGCTTTTTTTTAAAAAAAAAAAAGTGCTGCATTTAAGCACAGTTGAACCTGCTGAATAAACGGATGGGGGCACCTACTCGTTAGCTTGAAATGGAAGTAAAACAAAACAAGAACAACCCAGAAAAGACCAAGAGGCACATCAGCGCGATCTTGTTGCCCAGAAAACATCAGGTCCACTACAGAATAATTGAGTTTTTTGGGGGGACCTTGGAGGTTTTCTAGTCCATCCCCTGTTCAGGCAGGAGACCCTAATACATTCAGAACAAACGGCTGTCCAATCTCCTCTGAAGACCCTCCAGTCACGGAGCCCCCACAGCCTCTGGAGGGAATCCATTCCCAAAGGATCCACCGTCATTTGAACGAGGCTTTTTAAATCTTCTCCCCAGCAGAAAATTGCAGCCACCAGTTTCATAGCGTGCAGCCCCAGGGGGCTCCGATCTGGGGAGGGAAGGAACCTGCAGCTGACACGCTTCAGCCCAGTTGCTTCTCTGCTTCCAGGCCGTGGAGGGAACCGAACAGCCCGACTTGTTCTCGGACTCTCCTCCCACCTGCCGCCCCCAACTCACCCGCCAGCTGCTGCTTCCATCCTGGGAAGAGCACAAGCACCGCTTTGCACACCACCTTGTTCCTATGAGTCATCCGGAAAAGGAAATTCCTCTGTCCTCCCATATTTTCTAGCAATGCAGTACTCAATGGTTTAAAAAACGGCTTTTTTGCGCAAGCGCAGATGGCACTACTGAATTGATGCCTTTCTAGGCACCGATATTAGTTTGCCGTCATCTAGTGACAGGAGGTGGAAAAACACGCTTTGTCCAGGCTCCACCAAGCATTTGGGAGATGTTTTCATCTATGTATATATAAAAACGAAAAACCACTCATGCGTCATCACAAAATGTCCAGAACCCCATAAAGCCTACAAACTTGAAATTTGGCCCGTATTGGCTTCTAGGTGCTTGCTAAGAAAGGATTTTTTGATGCTAAGGAGTTCTACTCCCCCTCCCCACCAGGAAAGAACTCTGTTCCAACTGCCAGTTGCCTCACATTCCGTTACCTCAGTTCCACCCATGGAACCGCTTCTGAATAGAAAATAGGACAGAATAGAAAACAGAACTGCATAAAATAGAAAATAGAATAGGGATTAGAACAGAACATAAAAGGGAACCGAATAAAAAGGAGAATAGAACAGAATACAATAGAAGCATAAAGCTCGAATGACCTCAGAGGTCATCCAGTCCAACCCCCTGTTCATATTACCAACCACAATCTTTTTAATCTGCTGGATTTAGGAGTGTCAGAAGATTTACCTAGGTACACCCCTCACCAAGACAGAAACCCATATGTATTTTGTCCCCAATAACGGTAAGAATGTGTGATGACAGTTTGTCAAGAGAAAAGGGCGGAAGGTGCAATCATATTATTTTTCTGTTTTTCGATTCCTTTCCTGCTTTTCTGTTTTCATTCTTTGTTATTGTTTGTTTTGTACATTTTATAAGATTAAAAATTCCAAATTAAGAAAAGGAATGTGTATCAAAGAGTGAGGCAACTTTGATACATTTTTGAATGAGCATCTGCATTACCAACATTTCCCCCAACTCTTTGAAATGCCTTTTGGAAACATTTCTCTCACCGTATACAGCCAGTCATCTCCTCTTCCCAAGCCCCCCTTTTCTAGCCCTGCTGGGTCTGTGACTTCTTCGCTTTGATCCAATGGAGACTTCTGTGTATGCCAAGTTACAGAAGCACGAGGCATTTAGCATGGGTGTGCTTGGAAGCATCTCTGGGCAGCACGAAGGAAGCTGGCTCCTTTTGAGGCTCTGACCCATTGAACCTCCTGGGTCCTAAATCCTTGGGAGCCACAGGAAATCAGTCATAAAGTATTGGTATGTAGAGAGGTTTTGATCTCCACTGAGTCTCCTCTAAGAATCTATTTATACATCAGCTTTCTGAAAACTAGTGCCCTCCAAGTCTTTTGCCCAAACTGTTTGGGAAATAATAAATCTAACTCCTGTAGAGATTGGGAAGGCTAGCCCTGCTGGGTCTGTGACTTCTTCGCTTTGACCCAATGGAGACTTTTGTGTATGCAAAGTTTCAGAAGCACAAGGCATTTAGCATGGGTGTGCTTGGAAGTGAAGGAAGTTAGCACCCACCCTTCTTAGAATGAAATATTTTAGGAAATATTAAAAAGGCAGTATTATATTTCCCTGGATGAGAAAGGAGAAACAGGTTTCTAAAGTCAAAGAGCAGCTCCCTGCCCCCAGCAGATATTTGGCGCACATTAAGACTGGGCCAGCCTATCTACAAAACAAAAGGCCTCCAGCTCCAGGGTGATGGGATTTAGACATGACCCTCCAGAATGTAATAGGATTTTCTAGCTCACCACATGGCACAACCAAGCCCCTTCCAAGATGGGACTCCAAGCTAACCTGACCAATGGACCTGGCCCAGATAAGTCTCTCTTGCCATCACAGACCTCATTGAGTCTGTGGGTGGATTTGTCTTGGCCATTTGGAATAGGGTTTTAAAGGAGTTTTGAGTTTTGAGCTCAAAGGCTTCTTGGAAGGAAGGTGAGTACCTCTTAATTTGATATCCAGAAAAGCATGGGAAATGTGTGTATGCCTGTGTGCGTGAGTGAGAGGATCCTTCTCCCAATCACAGCTGGATCTTCCTTTCTCTGTGTTCTACCAAGAGAGCCTGGAAAGTATAAGACTGTGATGGTGAACGTGTGTTGGAAGTAGCATGCAGAGCCATCTCTCCGGGCACGCCAGCTGTCTCCTGTTGCTCTTCTGGGTTCCAGCGTGCACATGCGCGCTGGACAGCTGATCTTCGCACGCGCAAGAGCACCAGAACCCAGAAGAGCAACGCCCCCAGTGTGCCCACCCGCACTGGCTAGTTGGTCTTTGCACATGCACGCACGTTAGAAACCAGAAAACCAGGTGGCTGGCGTGCATGCAGTTTGCAGTGCATGTGCACGTTTTGACCCTCGGTGCCTTTTCGGCGTGGGTGTGCTCCCTTTTCGGCACTGAGTGCTGAAAAGGTTAACCACCACTGGTATAGGAGGTCAGGCCAGAGTACAGGACCTTCTGTTAGAGAAAGGAGAGAGAGTGTGAAAATGGAATGGAAAAGTGAATGAGTTAAACTTGGGCAACCAGCTGGGAAGTCACTGAGCAAAGCCTTGGGTTTGGAGGGGGCCGTACCTCTGGAAGCAGAGGTCCTCCCGGACTCTAGTGAGTCCAAAAACTGATGGCGCAGTAAAGCCGGTGGAAGGAGGTGCCCGTACTCACAGTGGGGAGTAGTGCAGTCCTCCCGGACCCCTTTTTGGTCTGCAAACTGATGGTGGGCGGGAGTCTCACTAGGAGACTAATTTTTTCCCAGGACCCGGAAGGGCCGAATTGAATTCCTACATTAGAAAGGGAAATGTGGGGTGCTGTAGCTCAAGGGTCAGGATAGGCTCTCCCGTGAAAGACTAAGACACCTAAGACAAAAAGAGGCAGCTGACTGTCCAGGTGGGCATGCAAAAGAAAAAAGGTTGTGTAAAGAGTGGACTTTGCTCAGGGACGAAGCTGGAAAACCAATTTGGTTAAACAAAGGTACGGTACTCCTTTTTTCTCCTTGTTTTTGTGTATGCCTTTGTCTGCTCTCAAGGTAACTGCAATTGCTAAATGTCTCTGATCCCTACATATGAATTTTAAATTGTTAGAAAAGAGTTAAAAGCACTAAAAGAAAATGTCTTCACCCAGTTTTGTCTGGCCCACAAAACAGGGTGAAGAAATCTGAATTCATTTTTCTCTCTGTACTTGTAAGAACAGCCCAAGGTTATGAGGGAATGTTTTAAGTTACAGAACATTTGCAGAAAAGTTTCGTTCTTGCATTTACTGTGTTTAATTGGTTTCATCTGTCCAATCCAGCTTCTTTTTTTCTCATCTGTGATGTCTTCATTTTGATATAACTGGTCTATTTGTTTAATAGCTGCAGTACTGATTTCCATCCCCCCTCAAACTCTGCCTGCCACCTATCTATCCACCCGCACTCCACCTCCCCATCTCTAATCCTCTTACAGTGCCTTTCCTGGGAGGATTTCACACAAAGAGGGGAGAGGGTATTGTTCTCACGTCTTTCAGCCCTGCACAAATGACTCTGCAACCTGTGGTAACAGATAACACTGATCCAGTTGCTGCTTCCAGAAGAGACCTTCCATTCATTGACCCAGGAATTGGGTTTGGCTCCAGCCCTCCACAAGAAAGTCACCACAGCAACCAGAGTGGGGCAGATCTTCCAAAGCCTCCAGCCTTATCACCAAGCCAAGCCTAATGCCACCCAGCAAACATGAAAGAAAGGATCCTGAGATGGACAAGACTCAAAGACTCCTTTCAATCCCCAGAAGACAGCTGGAAAGATTATGGGAGAGGCTGGAAATTCATTGTAAGGTTTTCTTTCTTGTCTCATTTATGTTGTAATCAGTTAAACGGATTTTTGGAGGGATTGCATTTGGGAGTGGTTAGCAAAGCAAGTTCTGAACACCTTGGACTTCTGTCTGGTGGGAGGAAAATGTGTCCATCATGTTCACATTGCCAGTATTGTAGTTTTCACTCTGTGGGAACTAAGAGCCCAAGCAGTCATACCTCCCTGCTAAATCCATGGGGAAGGGGGCATCCCCTTCAAGTAATTCCCTCACTGAAGTAGCAGAAAAGAGATCTCCAAACTCAAGCCCTGATTGTGACTCATAAATGATGCTGCCCAGTTACCCAGTAAAGCAGGATATATTGCACTGGTGGTCTCATTGGTAGAAGTCCCAGGGCTCATTGTGCCCAATTTGAAAAAATACTAAATAGCCTGGATTGCACAATGGCTAACTTCAATTTGGCCTCAAAAACCTGGATGCAAAAAAAAAAAAAAAAAAAAGCTAGGGCAGGTTCAAGAAGCAACCCTTGGAAACAGGCAGCCTGTAGTTATTTAAAGAAAAACTATAGCTGTAAAGAATTTTGGGACTTGTGCTTGCTTGAAACCTGACTGTAAGCTCACAGAAAGTAGCATCAAACCTCTGAAATAATTGGCATAGAAAATTGGACATTGTAGATTTCTTTCCAGAACTTTTGCCCTGGCTGCTAGACCTTCACGGGTTGAAAGCTCTCCTTTTGGGAGCCACTGAAGAAATCCTTCTCTACTGTCTCTGTCAATTCCTTCCCCTTTGTATCAGAAAAATTAAAAGCATCCATCAAGTATCCCTGATCTGATCAATTGTTTTTAATCTTTTGCCAATAAGATGTGCGTACCACCCGCCTATTATGGCAAAAATGGGGGATTGAAGAAAGTTAGCACCCACCCTTCCTAGAAGAACGAAATATTTTATAAAATTATTAAAAAGGCAGAATGTTATATTTCTCTGGGTGAAAAAAGGAGAAACAGGTTTTTGAAGACAAAGAGCAGCTCCCTGCCCCCAGCAGATATTTGATGCACATTAAGACTGGGTCAGCCTATCTAAAAAACAAAAGGCCTCCCGGTCCCTGATGTTTCCTTGGCAAGATTTTTTGAAAGCAAATTTCCAAATTTGGGGCAATATGCTGACTCTGTAAAACTGCTTAGAAAGGGATATAAAGCACCATAAAGTGGTATATAAGTCCAAGTGCTATTGCTATTTTATTGATAGGATACACCTTTACACCTTTCAACCTGAGCTTCAAATTTTAATTCTGAGGAAATGGACTGTTAATCTGAGTGGGGACTTATGTCTTTTGATCTCGCACTGTAGATAGGGGTGGGCTTCAAATTTATTAGCAAGGGGCTCTCTGCCCTAATGACTGGCTGGGTGGGCATGGCTGGGTGGTCATGTGACTGGGTGGGCGTGGCCAACTTGACATTGCTTTTAAATTTTAAATCACTTGGACTTAAGACTCAGATCAAGAGCCTCTTGGTTTTTCCACACACATTATCTCCACGGTTGAACTGGTCCTGGTTGTTGAGTGTCCTTCATGTAATGAGAGATACCAAAAGTTGTGAAATGAAATGAACAATCTTGGAATTCTTTAGTGACTTCCAATCCCAGAAAAACCAGGATCATTCATCTGCCTAGCTAAAATGTCACTTTTGCTGCTACAAATAATGTTCCTCCCCATATTTGAAGGGTATTTTTTTGAAAATAACATTAAGGAACCCTGAGAGACAAGTGAAAGAACAGGAAATGTGTTGTTTACAGAAATACTGATACTTTCCTTTATTTGTCTTTCAAAAAAACTATACAAGATTCTTACGCAATGCTGTTTTAGAAATTAAACATTATCTACTGTACAATTTTTCCCTCATAAATACCCACCAAGGGGGGGAAACCACAAAAGTATTAGTCCCTTGGTGCTAGTCTCACTCACCAGCTATCAGAGGCAAACAAGGAGACCCCTAAAACAAAGGAGATCATAGCAGGAGTTGCAAATAATCCTGTATTCAAAACTACAATCCCTTTTCTCCTCAACTCAATATTCCTACAGCTTTTCTCCATGAAGGCCACTTGCAAGACACAACTTTTATACTAGTTTTGTCACTGCCCCAAACTCCCCCAAATATATTTGCTATTCATATGGTTTCTTCCACTTGCGTGCCTCATACTTGACACAATCTGAACAGACATGCACTGAATTCCTGGAACTGTTTGAAAAAGATAAACTTTAAAACCCTTCCATTTGTCTTCTCCTCTTGCTTTCTCCTTATACGAGGAGCCACAACCTCTAACTATAGTCTGAATGCTCCCCAGGGGATGCTGGCTGGAGAATTCTGGGGCTGAAAATCTTGGGGGAACCCAGGGAGAAAAAGGCTGGGATTCAGTACGTGGCATTTCTATCATCTACCATGATAAAAATGCAAAGAACACTCCCAAAAAATTACATCATTGCACAATTTATACAAAAATAAATACAGGTAATCCCCAGGGGTACAATTGTTCCCATAGCGAACGTTCGTTACGCAATAAGCGCCCCTTAGCGTTTTCCAACAAATGCCAACATTATGGATATTGGAGCACCACAGCAGTTGTTCACCCTTACAAATAACCGCAGAGGCTCTGCAACATTCACCCCGCCTATTCCACCACCCCCACTGGGTCTTCACAGACACTGTGGAGAGTCACTTATTTTGCAAAGACCTCCTCTCTGTTGCCATTTCTTTGCCCGCATTTGCAGACAACAGAGGCCTAATGTACTGTGAGATCTTCTGTAATCTTGCACTTAAGACCTCTATTCTCTGCAAATTGAGACCTGGACATTTGCAAATGGAAGGAAGGCTTCAGTCCTTCAGGCCTTTCCTCTGTTTGCCAATTCCTTGCCGAAGCCTGCAGGGAGATTGCGTTCCTGTAGGCTTCAGCAGCCCTTTGCAAAAAGCCTTTGTTGGCACCAGCAGAGCTTGGGAGGAGGGGGTGCATCCCTCTGAAGCCCTGTTCCTATTCTACAGGCAAAGGCTTTTTGCAAAGAGCTGCCAAAGCCTACAGGAACGCAATCATCAAGCACTTTGCCAACAAGAAAGTAGCCTCGAGAGGCCATGTACAACTTCTCAGGGTTGCTTTCTTGGCGCCAGAGGCCTCGTCAGGCTGATCTGGGACGAGAAAGCAGCGAATGCAAGAGCGGAAGCAGGAAGTGATGTCGTTCAATGTATGAGATTCACTCCCACAAATTCTCGAGTTACAGATGGAATGGGCAGCATTCATTACTTTCGTAACCTGAGGACTACCTGTATCCAGCAACTTCTGCTCCTGATGGCCAGATAAGCATTATCAAACTAGTATGCTGCCATTTTTTCCTTCCTCCTTCCTGTCTAATACCATAACATATTTGCCTACCAAAAAATGGGCAAATTCTTTGTAGACAAATTTAACAATTTGTCAGCTGGACTTACAATGGGACATTAGAAATGAAATTCAAGCCTTCTCTACCCTCATTACTTGGAGCATCAGGTGGATTTTTTTGTGTGCAATAAGGCTGGAATGTTTCCTGAAGCACCATCCAAACTCATGGCACTCAAATGGTTTTTCCCCTGTGTGCATAAGCATATGATTTAGAAGGCTAGTCCTAATACTGAAATCTTTCCCACAGTCTGGACTCTTGTATGTTTTCTCTCCTGGTGAGTCATCTGGTTGCAATTCTGACTGAAAGTTTTCCCACAAACAGGACATTCAAACGGTTTCTCTCCCATGTGAATCCTCTGGTGGTTCACCAGGCTGGAATTCTTGCTGAAACTTTTACCACAGTCAGGCCATTGAAAGGGTTTCTCCTGTGAATCCTCTGGTGTAGAACCAGGGTGGAATTGTGACTGAAACTTTTCCCAGTCAGGACATTTAAATGGTTTCTCCTTGGTGTGAGTCCACATTGCCATGCTCGCTATAAAGCATTTACCACATTGGGAATACTTGAAGGGCTTCTCTCCTGTGTGAGACCTCTGGTGCAAGAGCTGGGATCTCTGAGAGAAACTTTTCACTATCAGGACATTCAAAGAGTTTCTCTCTTATGTGAATCCTCTGATGTATCACCAGGTTGGAATTCTTCCCGAAACTTTTACCACAGTAAGGACATGTAAAAGGTTTCTCTCCTGTGTGAGTCCTCTGATGTTCCACAAGGTGAGAATTCTGATTGAAACTTTTCCCACAAACAGGACATTCAAACGGTTTCTCTCCTGTGTGAATCCTCTGATGTTGAATCAGGCTGGAATTGTGACTGAAACTTTTACCACAATCAGGACATTCAAAGGGTTTTTCTCCTGTGTGAATCCTCTGGTGTTGAACCAGGCTGTAATTGTGACTGAAACTTTTCCCACAGTAAGGACATTTAAAGGGTTTCTCTCCTGTGTGAGTCCTCTGGTGGTTCACCAGGCTGGAATTGTGACTGAAACTTTTACCACAATCAGGACATTCAAAGGGTTTTTCTCCTGTGTGAATCCTCTGGTGTTGAACCAGGCTGGAATTGTGACTGAAACTTTTCCCACAATCAGGACATTCAAAGGGTTTTTCTCCTGTGTGAGTTCTCTGGTGTTTCACCAGGCTAGAATTGTCACTGAAACTTTTCCCACAATCAGAGCATTCAAAGGGTTTTTCTCCTGTGTGAATCCTCTGGTGTTTCACCAGGCTGGAATTCTTACTGAAGCTTTTACCACAATAATGACATTCAAAGTGTTTCTCTGCTATGTGAGTGGTCTGGTATGAAAGGAGGTGAGAATTTTGATTGAAACTATTTCCATAGTCAGGACATTTAAAGGGTTCTTCACCTGTGTGAGTCCTCTGGTGTATCATCAGGTTGGAATGATCACAGAAACATTTCTCACTATCAGGACATTGAAACAGTTTCTCGTTAGTGTGAATCCACGTTGCCATGCTCGCTAAAGCATTTACCGCATTGATAGCACTTGTAGGGATTCTCTCATGTGTGAGTCCTCTGGTGCACCACAAGCTGTGATTTCTGAAAGAAATCTTTCCACAAACCGGACATTCAAAAAGTTTATCTCCTATGTGTCTCCTCTGGTGTTGAACCAGGGTAGAATTCCGATGGAAACTTTTATCACAGTCAGGACATTTAAAGGGTTTCTCTCCTGTGTGAATCCTCTGGTGTTGAACAAGGGTGGAATTCTGACTGAAACTTTTCCCACAGTCAGGACATTCAAAGGGTTTTTCTCCTGTGTGAATCCTCTGGTGTCTCAGGAGGTGAGAATTCTGACTGAAATTTTTCCCACAAACAGGACATTCAAATGGTTTTTCTCCTGTGTGAATTCTCTGGTGGCCAATAAGGCTGGAATTCTGACTGAAACTTTTCCCACAGTCAGGACACTGAAAGGGTTTCTCTCCTGTGTGAATCCTCTGGTGTTTCACCAGGCTGGAATTGCCACTGAAACTTTTACCACAATCAGGACATTCAAAGGGTTTTTCTCCTGTGTGAATCCTCTGGTGTTGAACCAGAGTGGAATTGTGACTGAAACTTTTACCACAATCAGGACATTCAAAGGGTTTCTCACCTGTGTGAGTCCTCTGGTGGTTTACCAGGGTGGAATTGTGACTGAAACTTTTTCCACAATCAGCACATTGAAACAGTTTCTCCTTGGTGTCAGTCCACATTGCCATATTCACTAAAGTATTTACCACATTGGGAGCACTTGCAGGACTTTTTTCCTGTGTGAGTCCTCTGGTGCACCACGAGCTATAATCACTGAGAGAATCTTTTCCACGAACAGGACATTCAAAGACTTTCTGCTTAGTGTGAGTCCTCTGGTGTTGAACAAGGGTGAAATTCTGACTGAAACTTCTCCCACAGTCAGGACATTTAAAGGGTTTATCTCCTGTGTGAATCCTCTGGTGTCGAACAAGGGTGGAATTCTGACTGAAACTTTTCCCACAGTCAGGACATTTAAAGGGTTTTTCTCCTGTGTGAGTCCTCTGGTGTCTCACGAGGTGGGCATTCTGACTGAAACTTTTCCCACAAACAGGGCATTCAAATGGTTTCTCCCCTGTGTGAATCCTCTGGTGTTGAACCAGGCTAGAATTCTGACTGAAACTTTTCCCACAATCAGGACATTCAAAGGGTTTTTCTCCTGTGTGTGTTCTCTGGTGTTTCACCAGGCTGGAATTATCACTGAAACATTTTCCACAATCAGGACATTCAAAAGGTTTCTCCTTGGTGGGAGTCCACGTTGCCATGCTCACTAAAGCATTTACTGCATTGGGAGCACTTGTAGGGCTTCTCTTCTGTATGGATTCTTCCAAGAACCACAACTGAGTTGTTCTAATCAAAGGTTTTGCCACATTCAGAGTATTTGTATGACTTTTCTCCAGTCGGGATCCTCTCAGGCATAATCAGCTGTGATTTGCAAGTTGTATCTTTCCCACAACTGGCATATCTATGGATCTCTTCCACTACTCATACTCTTGTGGTCAAAAATATGGATGATCCTTTAGTGATGCTTTGATTTACTGGTGATTTTCTTCCTTCCAGAATGAAGCCTACAACACTGTCTGCTCTACGTGCCTTTCCAGTTGACCTTTTTCTCCCCAATGATTTTTTCATTTCCCTCTTTTGCTGAATGGAAAAATAATTTCCCTTGACTTTTCATGTAACATATGCTTTACTTTCACTCTCTACTTTTCCGTGTTAGAAATTTCTTCTTGATTTTACTTGCTGAAGAAGGTGAAGAATTGTGTGGCTCTTTGAAGAAAACGGAAGATATTTTGATTCCTGGACTGACTTGCTTTGCTATTCAATGTTGCTTGTTATCCTCAGTTGTGCAGAGTGTTCTTATTGCCATCCTCTTTGTCTATAAGATTCAAATAAAAAGGTATCTTTAATGGTTGCAGAAGAGGAGAAAAAAAGAAAAACATTTACATTACAATGAAGAATGATGAAATCACTTGTTGACTGGGTCAATCACAAATTCTTAGCAGTGCAAATGATTGTTTTCAAATACAGTCAAATGAAATAGAAAGTACATCCTCTTTGATTTCTATGGTTTTACTTATTCGGGTATCATAAATATCACCACAACAGAATAGAGGAGAATAACAGAATTGGAAGGGACCTTGCAGATCTTCTAATCCAGCCTCTGATCAAGCAAGACACCCTACACCATTTCAGAGAAGTGGCTGTCTTGTGTCTACTGAAAAGCCTCCAGAGATGGAGCACCACAACTTGTTAAGGCAAGCTGTTCTGCTGGTTACTTGTTCTTACCATTAGCAAATTTCTCACTGCTTACATAGTATAAAGAGATGAAGTAGCAGCCAAATACTTGTAATAAAGTGCCCTTGATCAATTGATCATCAGGAAGTATGACTACATCTATAAAAATCAAAGTTGTAGGAGTTTCCTGGTCTGTGGCATTGTGGTGTGTGTTAACACAATGCCAAATGTAAAGGCATCAGCAATTATCTTAGAGAAGCAATTGTTCCTGCCAATCAATTTCAGAAGATTTAAAAGGCCATTTCCAAACAATTTAAAATCATTCTACAAAGAGGAAGATTATTCACAAGTAGGAAACATTCGAGACATTTGCCAATCTTCCCAGTAATGGACATTTGGCTGACACGCAGTAAGATCAGACACAAGGTGCGGATCTCTGAGCTCCCGCAACAAGTTTTCACCCTTGGAGGGCTCCAAAAGGAGCTAAAGCCACTCTGTAGGGATGGTGAAGAAAAAAGAGGTGCCATGCAGGTCACGGTGGAGTCGCAACTCTCCTGCCTGATCCAGGACTCTTTGCTCTCACTCTCAATGAGGACAGGCAGCCATCATGGCTGCCATGAATTTGGGATAGCCAAGGCAACAAAGAAAGTACTGGAGTGGTATAAATGAACAGAAACTGAAACTGGGTGAAATTATTCTTTTGCTATGTAAAATTTAACCCTAAAAGGAAAAAATATCCAAGAAAGAGACTCCTAGAACTATTTATTAAAGCAGCGAACAATTGTTCAGAGAAAAATTTTAGATCCAAAAGAAAGGAACCAAGAGTAGAAAAGCATTTTTTTTTAAATAAAATAAAATATAGAAAATTGGAGCTCTAAGCTGGGCAGGTGCTGTTTTGGAAAGGCATTTTAAAATGCTAGAACTTTTTACTTAAATAACTTTCTATAAATTGAATTAAAATTGGATAAAATACCTGTTAGAATTGAGACAACATTGAAACCTAAGCTGAGGGTGCCACCTACTGTTGAGTGGAAAATAAAACATATATTTACAAGCCTGGGGAAATTTCTGATTTGGCATGTATGTTCCTCTTGGCTTTTATGTGCTTGCTAAGAAAGGATTTTTCAAAATGACCATCGGATCATTAGTATTTCTTATACAGAAATTAATTAACATGCTCTGATGCTAAGGAGTTCTACTCCGCCTCCCCACCTGAAAAGAACTCTGTTCCAACTGCCAGTTGCCTCACATTCTGTTACCTCAGTTCCACCTATTCCGCCAGCATGCTTTAAGAGACTATCCCAGCAAAATTGATTTAAACTGATGATGACAGAAGAATACTAATGGTGGAAATAATGGACAATAATACGAAAACACTCCTGATTGCAATCTATCCCCCGAATGACAAACAAGAAGAATTCTACAAAAAATTACATATGAAAATAATTGAACTGGACTATGCTAATATAGTTATGATGGGAGATTTTAATGGAATTGTAGACAATAAATTGGACTATACAGCACAGAAAACAATAAAGCAAAACAGACTCTCCCTAAATCTTTTTTTTAAATGGTAGATGAAATAAACTTAAGATACATGGAGAGAAAGAAATGCTAAAACTAAACAATACACCTTCTATTCAAATAGACACTTATCATGGTCCAGAATAGATATGATATGGATGTCAACAGAATTAATAACTAATATTCAAGAAATAAATATTGAAACAAGTACTTGGGCAAATCACAATCCAATGATAATTAAATGGAAAGGACAAAAAAGAAGATCTAGATGGACCTTAAATAATACTATTTTAAAGGAAAAAGACTTCACACAATGGATGGAGAAAGAATTGGCTTTTTTCTTTAGAGAAAACAAAAAAGAAGATACATCAATTCAGAATGTATGGGATACAATGAAGGCATGTGTTAGAGGCTTGATAATAGACTATACATTAAAATGTTTATGCCTTCCACCTATGGAAGCGCTTCCAGACTTAAGGCAGCAGGAGAGATATTAGCTCAAAAAAGGTCAGCAGTGTTGTTTTTGGAGGGTTATGGATCCTCTCAATAACATTGTCATCAGTAAAATATGCCCGATCACATAGATTCATAGCAAAGCATGGATATCCAGCTAGTATATTTATATATAAAAATTAATTTATATTTATATATAAAAGTTAGTATTAATAAAATTAACCCCAAGGCCAGATGATGCAATGGCCAGGGAAATTAGTAAAAAACAAAGAGTTATATCTCAGACTCTACAGGCTTCAGTTAGCATGTTAAATGTTCAGATTCATGACAGCGCAGTTAGAAAAAGACTGAACAAGTATGGTTTGCTCGAATGGATTGCCTAGGAAAAATCTCTTCTCTCTAAAATGGTCATAGCAGCATGGCTGAGGTTTGCAAAGTTGCATTTCAACAAATCATAGGACTTCTGGAACACTTGTCCTTTGAACAGACCAGACCAAAATGGAGAGGTTTGGCCACAATGCAATTGGGCCAAATAGCTAAAGCTATTATTGATATATATGACATATATATCAAATATAAATTTAATATTAAAAATTTATGTGTGTGTGTATGTGTATGTATGTATGTATGTATATATGTGTGTGTGTGTGTGTATACATATATACATATATACATATATACATATATACATATACATATACATACATACATACATACATACATATATATATATACATACATACATATACATATATATATATTATATATATATATATATATATATATATATATATAAAATGTTTTCTGAGGTTCTTGCGGGTATTTGTATGTGGATCTTTGGTTATTCGGGTTGTCTCCCGCGTAAGATTGGAAGTACAGAAGCCTGAAGATGATGAATGAGACTTCATCGAAACGTTGCCTAGATACTTCCAATCTTACGTGGGAGAAAACCCGAATAACCAAAGATTATATATATGCTTATTTAATTATAACAAAATTGTAAATGCTTAAATATAACCGTGGGGCAGAGCGAAGGGAAAGGAGGGGCCTCTCTCATCCTTGGGGGGGATGGGGGAAGAGAATTTAATACTGCTGGGATTCAAAAGGAGCCATATGGTGCCTGGAGGCTGGGAAGATCTGGACGGGGAAGAACCGGCTCTCCTGAAAGAAAAAACTCTCTCATGGAAGAAAAGCAGACCCCCCCCCCCCAAAATCTGGTCTCCTGTCATCTCATATCTCCCCCAAGCTATGTGTGACTGCCTGGAGTTGGGGGAGGGAAGGAGGGCCAAGCTGGAGCATCGAGGTAGATGGGTTCCTAATAACCAGGCAACACCCCCCTCCCCTCGGCCTCCACATAAGAAGAGGACTCCCCGAGGCTAAGCTCCAGGATTCTCCCACCGCAGAGAAGGATCCCTCCCTGTATGGAGGCCGAAGAGGGGGGGATGTCGAGCCTAGAAAAGCTGGAGCTCTCACCTGCACAAACAGGCGGGTTATTAGGAACCGGTCTTCCTCAGCGGTCTTTTGGTCTGGCATTTGGTCTCCCCTTCCCCCACCCCATGCCAAAAGAAAGCCATTCCCTCCTACCCTTCCCCCCACTCAATCCTAGTTCGGGACAGAGGAGAGAGCACTGAAAATGTGTGTTGGCATTTCCAACACGCATTTCTCTGGCGCTCGCCTGCAATTCTTTGCGTTCCTCCAGGCCTGGCTTGCTGAGGAGGGAGAGCAGGCCTTACGTCTCTGCTTCCCACCCCCACAGGAAAAGAAAGCAAGCAGAAACATAGCTCTCGCTGGGGAGAAAGAGCGGAAATCCTGTGCTTTCTCCTGGCAGCGATGGCTGGGGCCGTGGGGGAGGGGCAGCAAAGTAGAGCACCAACAGGGATGAGAAAACTGACGCCACCCAGGCTGCCCCATTCTGGACCTCTGAACTGGAGGGTGAGTGCAGACTTGCTCATTCCACCCCCTCCCACCACCACCAGCCGGTACTTTTTCTGCCCCACGCCGTCCCTACAGCCCGTGGCCATCAAGGAAGAGCCCAGACCAGAAGAGGTGAGCTGAAAGGCGCAGGAGTGCCGTGCAAATGCAAGTAGCATGGCATTCCTGCACCTTTTGGCCATCTCCATTGCCGCTTCAGCCTGCCTGTGCTGCCAGCCAGCTCTTGCTGTAAGAGCACCATTACCTCATCCTGGCTGGTGAGGGCTACACTGTTTTTTGCAGGTTTGCACTTGGCCGAAGAGTGGGGGCCAGCGGGTGGGCGGGCCATGTGGGTGGCAGAGCCTTGTGTTCCCACGCAGCCTGGATTAATTGCTTTTGGTGGGGGGATATTTCTCTGCAGCCCTCCAAAATTTTTCTCACGGTCCACCAGTGGGTTAGAGATTTCGGGTATAGTATTAAATTGGATCAATGGCAAACAATATAGGAAAGGAATAAAAAGATTACCATGGCCACTGCATATAAGGAAAATTTGCTTAAAATGTTTTATCGATGGCATCTTCCACCAGCCAGATTGGCTAAGATGTATAAAAGCCAATCCCCAAATTGTTGGAAATGCTCAATGGAATGGTGGAGCTGCAAATATCATTTTATATCAAAAAGCACAAGAGCTCAGGACAGGGAAGCGGTTGGAGGAAATTTGGGTTTTAAATTAGATCATGTACCAGAATACTTTCTATTAGGTATGTCAAAAAACATAATAAGGATGAGCTATATTTGATTATACATATTACTACTGCGGCAAGGATAGCATTTGCTCAGAACTAGAAAGAAACAGACATACTGAGTGAAGACGAAGTAATAAACAAAATTTTGATATGCGCTGAAATGGACAAGCTAACTTTAGAGATGAAAAATAAAGACGAGTTGGCATATTACACAATTTAGGATAGATTCTATCACTGGTGGGAGCAGAAAGGAAGGTCTTAAGTTGGGAAAGGAGTTGCTGAGAGAGTAAATAAATGTATGAGATGAAAATAGAACCAAAGATGTTGGGATATACAGTATAATATATGAGCAAACAAATGTATAAATGTATATATTGGAACAATTGCATATAGGAAAATATATATCTATGCGATACTGACCAAAAGTTATGTCACACTAGGTTCAGTGTTTTTAATTATTTTGTTCAATATTTTTTTTTAAAAAAAGAAAACAATTACTTCTAATTCTTGCTGCTAAAGGTGCTTTTACAAATTACTGAATCATACATTTTTTCACACATGACTTCTCCATTTTGGCTTTCTTTTTATAAAATAAATGATGTAATATGTCATGTGTTGTTGTTCATCTGTGGTTGTATTTACCGACTTTTAAGAACTTCTAAGGACCAATTGGTTTTGACTACGTCCTGATATGTAAAACCATAAAAGTCAAGGAGAGTGTACTTTCATATGTCATCTATATTCAGAGAGAAATAACACACACAACAATATGGAGATAATCAACATCTTTCAAGCTTGAAAAATATCTTAAAATGGTTACAGTCAAATCTTCTGTGATAAAGTTAATCAGGAATCTGATGAATTTGATGATTGCTTGTCTGTTGAGATGGCAAGGCTGAAATTCAGCCCCGAACAGGCTTCTGAGGCCATGGAAACTTTCACAGGAAACCACTAGCCCAGGGGTCTGCAACCTTAAACACTCAAAGAGCCATTTGGACCAGTTTCCCACAAGAAAAAAAAAGCACAAGAGCCACAAAACCTGGATGGATGTGGCCAACTCGATCTCACTCACTCCACCCGGTCACATGCTCCCCCTAGCCACGCCTACCCAGCCACAAAACTCTTCTCTCTCCCCCTTTCTGTACATCTCTGCCCCTCCCTCTGCATCTCTCTCTCCCACTCTCTATGTATATCTCTGTGTCTCTCTCTCTCCCCCTCTGTATCTATCTCTCTTCCCCCTCTCCCTAGTCCTCTTCCACTGCCTTCTCCTCTCACAACCCCCTGGCCAGCTGTGGAGGGGCCAGGAGGGTGCCACACATGGGAAGATGCTCCTCAAGCGAGCGGCAAAGCAAAGGCATATGTGGGGCAGGTGGCCACTCGCTTGAGGGTCTCCCCACCTCACCACAGCCGGCCAGGGGGTCATGACAGGAGGAGGGGGAGAAGGAGGGTTGCCCGAAGGGATGCACTCGTTCCTCAGCCAGCCTGGATTTCCAAAAAGAAAGAAAGAAAAGTAGTGAAGAGCCCCAAGGAAAGCTTGCTGGCTAGGCCCAGCCATGGCTTTCTGAGAGAGAGAGAGAGAGAGAGAGAGAGAGGAGACTCAGAGACAGAAAACGCACAAGAGATACACACACACACACACACACACACACAGAGAGAGAGGGGGAGGGAAACCTTGGCAAGGGCTTTCTCCAAGCCTGTCCCACAGGGTGGGAGTGCAAGGTTCGGTGGGTCCAGCTCCCTTTTCCCGTTGCCCTGAACCTCTTAAAGCTGTGGCTGGGCGCTGCAGGCCCGTCCCCTTTCCGAAGCCCCATCCTCCCGGATCCCATTCCTATCCCGCCAGCCTGCATGTTAGTGAGGCCAGCATAAGTCACGGCCAGCCCAGCTCAGTGTCTCAGGGCGGAGAGCAAGTTGCATGTCTCCCCAATCAACCGAGGCACGCCCAGCACCAACAAGGGCTGGAAGAAGCTTTAGCAAGAGTGAGGTACCGGAGAAACAATTCTGGCCGCTTCTACATTCCCCGCTGTCGCCCTTACCTTCTCAGCCCGGGTGAGGGAGGGGAGGGGGAGAGGCCAGCCCTTGATGGGACAGGGAGCCACAGAAGAGGGCCCAAAGAGCCACATGAGGCTCCAGAGCCGCGATTTGCCAACATCCCCACTAGCCTGTGGGTTAGGCATGTGACCAAAAACACAGAAGGCATGCTTGACTGTTTTTATAATTTCTATAATTTCTATATTTCTATATCTTATCTGTCATGTGACAGCTACCTCTAACTTTATGTAATGAAGTGAAAGCAAAGAAATGTATAAATATCTGCCTTGCACTACGTTCTGGGTTCCTTCCTTCTTAGGAGGGATCCATCTTTATTCAGACAATAAATGCATTGGTACACACACACTTGGACTCTGTCTTTTATTTTATCAAGCCCCACCTGTCTATCTGCATGACACCAACTTTACAGATGTGGGGCTTTTTTAACTGATGAAATTATGCCTAAAGCCTCTGCAATATTTGAAGCACCAGTTTTCCCCATGGAAGTCCTGAGCTCCAAGTAAGGGCAGAAAATACTTTCCACAACCCCATTGGTGACATCCCAATTGAAGTAGTCCTCACTTACTGACTGCAATTGGAACTAGCAACTGTGTCACTAAGAAGCCCGATCATAAAGCCTGATTTCAAATGATGTGTCAACTTACATTTGTTCCTCTGCAGCTCTTAAACAAATCATTGTGGGTTGTTAAAGGCAATTTCACATGGCCATGGCTTGCAACTTCCTGCCGGCATCCCCACTGAGTTTGCTTGTCAGAAGCCAGCTGGGAAAGTCACAAATCGGGATTATTGAGTGTGGGATGGTGAAACCATGATATAAAAGCGCACCAGTTGCGAAAATCCAAATTGGTGCAACTCCTTTTCCTGCACCTTCATGACTACATCTGCTTCTCCAGTGCCATTATAACTTGGAAGGCTCAGTGAACCAATGGTAGGTGAGGACTACCTAAGGTTGTCCTTGATTGAGTAGTAGATCCCCGCCCCCACTCCGCCCCGTCTTCCCCATGTCCTTGATTTTAATCTTTGGTATTAATTTTGTGGGAAACCCCAGAAGAATGAAATATTTTGGGGAACGTTAAAAGAGGCAGATTATTATATTTCCCCAAGGAAAAGTGGAAGGAAAAAAAACCTTAACAAAGGCAGGAAACTGCCCCAACTGCCTCCAGCAGATGCCTTAAATTCTTAGAGGTGGAGATTTTGTGCCCATTATGAAAGACTATTCACAAACACCTTCAGCTCCAGTTGGTGGGATTAAGAAGGACAGGACTTTTATGGCATAATAGGGTTATCCCAGGACCTTTAGAAGAGCAAAAGGCTACATTGCACAACCCCCAGGGAGGATTATAAACCCAAAACCCCAAGCAATGTATTGGGCTAAGCTATCCCAACCCCATTTATTCAGAAAAGACCCAGAAGCACTTCAGTCCGAACTTGTTGCCCGGAAAACATCAGGTCCACTACAGAATAATGGAGTTTGGGGGGACCTTGGAGGTCTTCTAGTCCATCCCGTTCAGGCAGGAGACCCAATTCCATTCCGAACAAACGGCTGTCCAATCTCCTCTGAAGACCCTCCAGTGACGGAGCCCCCACAACCTCTGGAGGGGAGCCATTCCCAAAGGATCCACCTTCGCTTGGAAGAGGCTTTTTAGATCTTCCCCCCAGCAGAGAATCGCAGCCACCAGTTTCACAGCGTGCAGCCCCAGCGGGCTCCGATCTGGGGAGGGAAGGAACCTGCAGCTGACACGCTTCAGCCCAGTTGCTTCTCTGCTTCCAGGCCGTGGAGGGAACCGAACAGCCCGACTTGCTCCCGGACTCTCCTCCCACCTGCTGCCCCCAACTCACCTGCCAGCTGCTGCTTCCATCCTGGGAAGAGAACAGAAGCCGCTTTGCCTACCAACTTCCTCCCATGATTCATCCGGAAGAGGAAGTTCCCCTGAGCTTCTTCACTCTTCCCATCCTTTCTAGCAATGCAGTACTCAATGGTTTAAAGCTTTTTTAAGCTCAAGCACGAATAGCACTAATCTGTTGATGGCTTTCTCGGCACAGATAGAGTCTGGTCTCCATCTATCGATCTGAAGTGGAAAAACGCGCTTTGTCCAGCCTCCACCAAGAATTTGGAAGATATTTTAATTGATTATATGGCAGCAGATCGTTTTCGACTCCTAGCAAATGACCTTGGTAACTGAGCCCCGTGAAATAGTGAAACCCGCCGCTTCCTTGCTTCGTTTTTGGGGCAGCCTTGATGCCTGGCCTTGCAGTTTCCTTGGCAGTAGTTTTTGGAAGGGGTTCCCCCCCACCTTCTTGCTTCCTTGGCCTGAGGGGACTGTCCAAACTTGAACAGCTGGTTTTGCCCTTCAGGTGGGACTGGACCTGAGCGTTTCTCTGTCTCTAACCTGCTGCCTTCACCACTACACCAAACTCCCAACAGCAAATTCAAGGCTGCAGCTTTCAAGATGAACCAATCAATTAATCTGAAGAGACCTGGAAGGGACCTTGGACGTCTTGAGTCCTCCCCCTCCCCACCAGAAAAGAACTCTGTTCCAACTGCCAGTTGCTTCACATTCCGTTACCTCAGTTCCACCCATGGAACCGCTTCTGAATAGAAAATAGGACAGAATAGAAAACAGAACTGCATAAAATAGAAAATAGAATAGGGATTAGAACAGAACATAAAAGGGAACCGAATACAATAGAATCATAGAGCTGGAAGGGACCTCAGAGGTCATCCAGTCCAACCCCCTGCTCATATTACCAAGCACAATCTTTTTAATCTGCTGGATTTAGGAGCATCCTAAAAAGATGCTAGGATCCTCCTAACCTAGGATTAATTCCTAGCTGCCAGAACCTCTGTCCAAGGAATCTCAGCACATTTAACAAACCAGGTTTCCACAATTAACTCTCCACTCACAATTAACTCACTAAGATGGTTTCTCCCAAAATCCTCCCAGCCAGCATGCTTTAAGAGGGATGAAATTGAACTCCCAGTATCCCCCCAGCCAGCAAGAAATTCATCCCTCCCACTGGATGGAGGATTCTGGGAGTAGAAGTCCTCCCCTCTTAAAGCTTCCTGGCTGGGGGGATTCTGGGAGTAGAAGTCCTCCCCTCTTAAAGCTTCCTGGCTGGGGGATTCTGGGAGTAGAAGTCCTCCCCTCTTAAAGCTTCCTGGCTGGGGGATTCTGGGAGTAGAAGTCCTCCCCTCTTAAAGCTTCCTGGCTGGGGGATTCTGGGAGTAGAAGTCCTCCCCTCTTAAAGCATCCTGGCTGGGGGATTCTGGGAGTTGAAGTCCTCCCCTCTTAAAGCATCCTGGCTGGGGGATTCTGGGAGTTGAAGTAAAGAACTCTGTTCCGACTTCCAGTTGCAAGGCTTCGGCGGCAGCAGGAATCCGTGACTCTGCGGGTCCCTGTTGCGCTCGCCGCTGAAGTACCCCCGATCCAATCGGATTTGGGGGTTGTTGTTACCCCGGAGAGGTAACGGAAGACAGAGGAGATCCGGATAGGGGCTCGGAGGTATCACAAACCCCCTCCCCAGCCAGCAAAACTTTTTCCCAAGGCGGTGGAGCGGCGGTCAGCAATGGCCGCCACAAAGAAGCCTGCAGCCAGGTAAGATTTGTGCAGGAGGAAGCTGGAGAAAGTGAAAGGTGTTTTTTTGGCTGAACCGGGACAACAAGGAACTCTTAAATACCCTGGAAATTAAGCTGCTTGAACGATATATTGTTTCCCAAAGAAGGCTGTAAAAGTGGCGGAAGTAAAAGGGAAAGTTATTTTCTCTCACTCTCCCTCCCTACAGAAATAGCAGAGGAAATCTGGAAAACCTGCTTGGGCACAACAAACCTGAAACTTAAAGCCAAGGAGGTAAAAGATCTTTGAATATTGGAATTAAAAACTAAAAAACTTCTTAATCCTTTTTTTTTTTTTTTGCTATAAGTGGGAGGGAAGAGGTAAAGAACTTACTTTAAGATTGTATTGAAGGAGACTGCTTGGACTTTATAAGACTAGAAATAAATGGTGATAAAACTTCTAGAAAATTATTTTGGATCTGTGTAATTGAATTCTACCCCAGGAAGAGAAAATATAAAAAGAAGAAAGTGCTAAATGAAACAATTTGTTCTGATTTGGATTTGCTTTGTGACTTTGGGATTTTTGGGAACTATTTCTTGAAAGATCAAAAACATTTGGGTTGTCTTTTTTTTTTTTTAAATGGCATTATTGGTTGAAGAACTACAAATGGAATTTCAAAAGCTGAAAGAAGAAGAACAAGAAGGCAAGGGCTCTTCTGGATCTATTTTCCACTTTTTAGAAATGGCGATTTCTACTTATCAAGAAATACAACAACAGGATGAAGAAGTAGGTTGGGAAGAAGCCATCTTTAATGGACAAATAATCTTAGTGGAAGAAGAAAACAGAAGGGGGGGGGAGAGAATGGAGAATTCAGAACTTAAAAAAGCAACCAAGAAAGGGAAAAATAAGAAAAATCGAGATAATGTCAGAAAGCAACAGAAAAGAGAAATACAACAAAGAGGGAAGATTAAGAGAGTGGAATTTGAGAGATGGGGGGGCAAAAAGGCTAGAATTGATAAGAAAGGAAGGGAAAAAGGGAAGAGAAGTCATAAAGGTTTGAAACAAGATGTTTTAAAAAAGTTTTTTTCAGAGATAAAGGGTAAAATATAACTTAAAAATGATTCTGCGAAAGTACATAAGACTGTATTGTAGATATTAGTATTTGATACTGAGTTAGAAAATTGAAATATTACATGAGCTAATAATGCAATAAAGGGAACTTATAAAAATGTTTAAGATTTAACAATAGAGTTGAATTTCCTAAGAAATATCGTTTTTACTATATTATAAACTTTAATACTCCTTTATTTTGTTTGATTATTTCAAAATGTAGTATTTAGAATGTACTGAGCAGAATCAGCACGGAAATTATTCTAAGTGTTTGATATAGAATATCAATATATAGAATGTGAATATAGAATATAGAATGTGAACTTCCGGTTTGTCGGCAGCGGCAGGGATTCGCGATACTGCGCGATCCCTGCGGTGCTAGCCGTCTTGGTGCCTCCGATCCGGATGGGTTTGGAGGCTGGGGCTTCCCTGTAGAGGTAGCCGAAGACAGGGGGGATCCGGAGAGGGGTTTGGGGGTGTTGCAGACCCCCTCCCCAGCCAGAAAAACCCCCTTTTCTCAAGATGGTGGAGTGGCGGTCTGTAATGGCCGCCACAAAGAAGACGGCAGCTGGGTAAGACTGTGCAGGAGGAAGAGGGAGAAAGTTTGTGAAGAGAAAGTTTTTCTTGGCTGACCCAGGACTTTAAGATGTACCTAACATCCTGAAAGCTATGACTTTTTGAATGATATTCTCTTTCCAGAGGAGAATTTTAAGTGGCAAATTCGAGGTGCTGAAAGGAAAGTTTACTCTCCTTCCCTATGGAATCAAAAAAATTGGCTTCTTGTGATAAGAGGGAAGGGAGAGGACAAAAAAAAAATTTGAGATTTTGTTGGAGGAGATGCCTTGAAGATTTTGAGACTAGAAATTAATTGCAACAAGGCTTTAAAATACAGATTGGGCTTTTCTTTTCTTTTTATTGATATTACCCCAGGAAGAGAAAGTGAGAACTTTGTGCTTTGCTTGGACTGATTGATGACTTTGGGACTTTGGGACTGTTCTAACTTTTGAAACATCTTGGTTGTTTTAAGAAGAAGGAAAAAAAGAAAAGATTTACAATAGCTTTACTTGTTGATGAACTTAGAAAGGAATATGGAAAAATAAAGAAAGAAGGCAAGGACGCTGTGAAAGAAGCCTTTCTTTTTTTAGAAATGGTGCTTGCTATTTACCAGCAAACACAACAGATGGAGAAAGCAGAAGAAGAAGAAGATGCCATCTTTAATGAATCCAAAAATTTAACTAAGAAAGAAAGGAGAAAGAGAGGAAGGAAAATGAAGGACTTAAGACATAAAAAAACACGCAAGAAAGAGAAAAATAAGATGCAAAATCAACACAATGTTGGAAAGCAAAAGAAAAAAGGAATACAACAGAGAGGGGAAGCTAACAAGGCAGAGGTTAGGAGGGGGGGGTGTAAAAAGGTCAGGTGGGATAAGAAAGGAAGGGAAAGGGGGGGGGAAGCCACAAAGGTTTGAAACAAAATGGGAAAAAAGGAATTTTTTTTAGGGACAAAGGGTAATGTATAATTTATTTAAAAAAGAAGATTCTGCAAGGTACATAAGATGGTATTGTAGTATTTGTATTAGAAATAGAAAACTAGAATGTTATAAGAATTAATAAAATATTAAAATATTGAAAAGTTTAGTAATGATAGACTTTAAAATTTAATAAAATATTAAAGGGAATGTTTAGAATATTGAGTTTAATTAAAGAGTTTAATTGACTATTGTGTTGATGTTATTATAAACTTATTACTGTAGCATTTGTTTTTGTAATAGATAATTGGAATGTTATAAGATTCAATATTTAGATTTATTATTTAATTATGTATTTAATCATTTTGGATTTATTATTTTTTCTTCTTTTTAAAAGTTAGTAGGTAGAATGTACTAAGCAGAATCAGATTGGGTACTAGGCATTATTTTAAATGTTAATTTAGGGGGACGATAGAAAGGCATCATACTCTGATTAGTGATTCCAGGAGAAATTCTTTTTTTTTACTATAGGGAATGAGATAAATGGATGATTTGGGAATGGACAAAAGATACAAGCACAGTGACTTAAATTAAAATGAATTAAATAAAATAGAATTAAGAAGAGTGAAAAGCGGAGAAGCTATCTAGAAGATATAGAATGGTAAATAAGATAGGTAATGGTATATAAGATGAGCATGAATTTAATTGAAGTCCATATAGAGAGAGGTAATCTGGGGCCAAGTTACTTTCTTAAAAGAAGTTTTATGTTTTTGTGTTTTGTGTGTTTATGTCTGTGTGAGAATTAATAAAACCTTGGAGGAATGTTGGATGAGAATAACGGTAATCAAGTCAGAGAGAAATGAAGATGATAACTATAAATTGGATAAATATAGGAAAAAATAATAATAATGAAATTGAATAAGAGTAAAGAGAAATAATGAGAAATTTGCTAAGAGATATTTATATGTTCATATGGAAATGGTGTAAAATAGAATTATGTTGTATAAAATAATGTTTTATTCGACTTGTAAAATTTATAATGGAAAGAAGTTTTATGTATTCAATGGTTAATGATGGTTTGTTTGTCTTTAAAATTAATAAAATTTGTTTCCAAAAAAAATTACAATGGCACCATCTGTGGATCAACTAAAAATGGAATATGAAAAATTAAGAGAACAAAATGGCAAGAATTCATTGGGAGCTGTCTTCCACTTTTTAGAAATGGCGGTTTCTACGTACCAGCAAATACTTAACGAAGAAGGAGAAGAAGAAGAAGAAAAGGAAGCCATTTTTAATGGACAAAAAAGTTTGATTAAGAAAGAAAATAGGAAGAGAGGAAGGAAAAATGAGAATTTAAGATTCAATAAAACAACCAAGAAAAAGAAAAATAAGGTGAAAAAAAGGTACAATGTTAGAAAGCAATTGAAAAGAGGAATACAACAGAGGGGAAGCTAAAAAGGTGGAGGTTAGAAGAGGGGGGGGGGGGCAAAAGGATCAGACTGGAGAAGAAAGGGAGGGAAAAAGGGGAAAAAAGCCACGATCTGAAACAAGATATCCTTTTTATAGATAAAGGATAAAGAATAGTGTATAATTTAAGAAAGATTCTGCAAGAGTACATAAGATAGTATTGTAGTATTTGCATTTGAAATAGTCTATTGGAATACTATAAGATTTAACAAAATATTAAAATATTAAAATGTTTTATAATGATAGATTTCAATATTTAATAAAATATTAAAGAGAATGTGTAAAATGATTAATGCTTAGTTATACTATTAAATAGAATTAGAATGGAAATTATATACTTAACTATATTATAAGTTTATTATTCTTTTTTTTTTCCAAAATGCAACATGTAGAATGTACTAAGCAGAATCAGGATAGAAATTATGTATTATTTTAAGTGTTACTTTAGGGAAAGGTGTCACACCTTAAAAGTGATTACAGGGGAAATTCTTTGCTAAAGAGAAGAGATAAATAGATGATTGGAAAAGAACGGACAAAAGATACAAACATAATGATTTTGAAATAAGATGAAATAAACAAAATATAATTAAGAGAGTGAAAAGAAGGGAGAAGTTACATAGAAAATATAGAATGGTTAATAAGATATGAATGGTATATAAGGTGAGCATGAACTTGATTTAGGTCTGTAAAAAAAGATGTAACTAAGCCACTTTTCAAAGAAGTTTTATGTTTTGTGTTTTGGTTAGCTATGTTTTGATTGTGAATTAATAAAACCTTGGAGGAATAAAACTAAAGGGAGAGAAATTTGGAAAAGACATGTATAAATAATAATTAAGAAGGTTTTATCTTTTTATGTTTTGTTTTATGTTCTGTATTTTGTGTGTTTATGCTTGATGGAGAATTAATAAAACCTTGATAGAAAGAAATATAATTGAATAAAAGTGAAGGGAGAAACAATGAGAAATTTGGAAAAGATATATATGTGTTTAAATGGAAATGTGATAATGTGGAACTTTGCTTTAAAAAATAATGCTTTATTTGCCTTGTTAAAACTTATAAGTAATTTTTGAGAAAGGAGGTTTTATACTTTGATGTCTTATGTTTTGTTTGTTTTTAAAATCAATAAAAATTTGTTTAAAAAAAAGAAAATATAGAATGTTAAATAAGATATGAAATAGTATATTTGTGAGCATGAATTTGATTTATGTCTGTACAAAAAGATGTAACCCGGGGTAAGCCGCTTTCCAAAAAGAAGTTTTATGTATTTATGTTTTGTGTTATGTCTGTCTATGTTTGAATTAAAACCTTAGAAGAATGTTGGAAGAGAATAATGAAATTGTAAATAAGGCAGATGGATACAATGAATATATATAATTCAAGGTAAAAGAAATATAATTGAATAGAAGGAAAGGGAGAAATAAAAAAAATTTAAAAAAAAAAATATATAAAAAAAAAAAAAAAAAAAATAAAATTTTTTTTTTTTTTTAAAAAATTAAATTTTTATTTTTTTTTTTTTTAAATAAATTTTTTTTTTTTTTTCCCAAAAAAATTCTTTTTTTTTTTTTTTTTTTTTTTTTTTTTTTTTTTTTTTTTTTTTTCAAAAATTAATAAAATTTGTTTTTTTTAAAAAAAGAACTTTGTTCGAACTGCCAGTTGCCTAACATTCCGTTACCTCAGTTCAAACAGGCAGACATTCCACTCCTTCACTCAGGAGCAGTCTGGGGCTCCTTACAGTATGTTACAGTAATCTTTTACTTTTCTGCCTTCTGCACAGAGGTGGATTTGAAGCTGTACAGATGCAGATAGATAACTCAACAAGACGTCCATAACAAAGTACATTTATTAGTTCATCAGGTATCCTCATAACCCACATTTGTGATGAAGTTCTTCTTTAATGACCAATCCTTTGTATATCTGCCTTGTACTAAAAGATGGTTATCTCCTAACCCATCTCCTAGCGATAGAAAGAAGCTGCCATGAGTTAGAGTTCAGGCAAGAGTGAGGAAAACCTCCCCCAACCCACCAATTCAGTGACCAATCAGGATTACAGATGTGGCCACGTGACATGGACTGCATTTCCCAGGATTACCTTTAACTACATTTTTACCAAGATGCATTCCCTCAAGGGGACAGCTCACAATTGCTACCTAACTATCCAATTCCCATACACTGGCTGGAACAGCACACTCCCCGCCTGGAATTGTAAATTCCACTATTAAAAGAAAAGAAGAAGAAAAAATTAACTATAAACTAAGATAAGCAGTAGACAGTAATACTAACTGAATAGCATATAACTATATAACTAAGAGAAACAGTCAACATTAATAAAAGCACCTAACAAAGCAAAGCATGCAAAGCTTGAGGTTCAATCTTCAAGTTCAGCCTCTTGGTGCGAGTCTGGTGGTCGCTTCTGGCGGCCTTTTAGGGTTGACAGGTACTCTTGGTGGCAAAGGTGAAAGTCTGGTGGTCGTTTCTGGTGGCCTTTTAGGATTGGAATGGTACTCTTGCTTCCACGGCGCCATCGAAAACAAGAATGACGTTCCAGCCTAAAAGTCCAGTGGCAATTTACTACCTCAACAAATTTTCTATGCCTTCCACCTATGGAACCACTTTCGAACTTAAGGTGGCAGGAGAGATATTAATTCAAAAAAGGCCAGGTGTTGTTTTTGGAGGGTTAATGATCCTCTCAACAACATTGTCCTCAGTAAAATATGCCCAGTCACATAGTTTTGTAGCGAAGAGAAGCTTGTTGTTTATATGGCAGATTGTTTTTCACTCATAGCAACTGAGTTTTGCAACTGAGACCCATGAAATAGCGAAAAGTTATGCTACTTAGCTTTGTTTTTGGTGCCTTTAGGTCAGTCTTGATGCCTGGCCTTGCAGTTTCCTTAGCAAGGATTTTTGGAAAGGTTTTCCCCTCTTTCCTGCTTCCCAAACTTGAGAGAACTGACCAAAGTTGAAAAGATGGTTTTGCCCTTCAGGTGGGACTGGAACTGAGCGTTTCTCTGCTTCTTACCTGCTACCATCACCACTACACCAAACTCAACAGCAAATTCAAGGATGCAGCTTTCAAGATCAATCAATCAATCAATCTGAATAGATCTGGAAGAGACCTCGGAGGTCTTGAGTCCAACCCCGATCAAGCAGGAGACTCTAAGTTGCTTTTCTCCTTCATTAGTTTCCATCCATTGTTCCTTGTCTTGCCTTCTGGTGCTTTGGAAAATAAGTTGACCCCCTTTTCTTTATGGCAGCCACTCAAATATTGGAATTCTGCTATCATGTCTCCCCTTGTCCTTCTTTTCATTAGACTAGAGATACCCAATTCCTGTAACCATTCTTCATGTTTTAGCCTCCAGCCCCCTATTTATCTTTGTTGCTCTTCTCTGCACTCTTTCCAGAGTCGATATCTTTTTATATAGTGGTGACAAGAAGGATGCAGTATTCCAAGTGTGCCCTTACGCTTTGTAAAGCAGTACTATAACTTCACGTGTTCTTAATTTTATCTATTAATGCAGCTTAGGATTGTATTGGTTATTTTGGCTGCTGTCACTCACTGTTGGATCACATTTAAGTGATTGTCCACTAGGACTCCAAGATCCCTTTCACAGTTACTGGCATTAAGCCAGGTTTCACCTAATTTATACCTATACAGTTGGTTTGTCTTGTCGAAGTGTAAAATTTTATCTGTGTAATATATTGTTAGATGGGGATCACTGTCAAGTCTTTTTTGGATCTTGAGCTTGTCTTCTGAGGTATTGGCAATTCCTGCCAGTTTAGTGTCATTTGCAAATTTGATGAGTTCCCCTTCTATTCCCTTGTCTAGATAGTTTATGAAGATTTTGGTCAGTGCTGGGTCTAAAATTAAATCTGGGGATACCCCACTGCTTACTTCCCTCCATGTGGGTGTAGTTCCATTGAGGATTACATGTTGAGTACAATTTGTCAGCCAGTTAGGAATCCATCTTGTGGTGGTGCTGTCTATCCCACATTTTTCTAGCTTTCCCAGAAGTAGGTTGTGATCTACTTTATCAAATGCTTTACTGAAATCTAAGTATACAATGTCCACAGCATTTCACTGGTCCACTAATTTAGTCATTTTGTCAAAGAATGAAATAAGGTTTGTTTGGCAGGATCTGTTCTTGTTCGACCCATGTTGGCTACTGGTTATTATTTTGTTTGCTTCCAGGTGTTCACAGATTTGTTTTCCAAGAAGTTACCAGTTATTAATGTCAGGCAGATTTGTCTGTAAATTCCTGGATGATTTTTTTTACCTGTTTTGAAGATGGGAACATCCTCAGCTCTTTTCCAGTCCTCAGCTATAGATAATCCTGAACTGTCAGGGTAATGATGATTAAATAGCTGACTGCACCAGTGGTGGTATTCTACCAGTTTGGCCCGGTTCTGCCGCGCTGGTAGCAGCGATGAGCAGCGGAGACCGAACTGGTTCTCTCTGCGGCTCTACTGTTGAGCCCACCCAATCTGGCTCCCATACTCACCTTTATCCTCTGAATTTGAAGCGCAGCTGCATTGCGTGGCACAGAAGAGTGCCGTGCAGCAGCTGCTGAAGTGACCGGGATCGTGCAGGCTTGCAGGAGGCAAGTTACTGCTCTGCGCAAAGTGCATGTTTGGCGCATACCGCATACGTGCATGCAAAGTGCACCTACCAAGACATGCCTACCGAACCTGTGGTAAAAATATTTGAATCCCACCACTGCCCTGCACCCCAGTAGTTTAAAGTCTTGTTGTAAGTAAACACTGACAAGAAGCTGAATTGGGCCTAAGTGGGCACAGGAGGAAGAATCAGAGAGGAATTTCTGGTCCAGTGGGTCAAGGTGGTTTACATTCCCTGACCATATCTCACAGAGCGCATAGTTGCCATGCTGACCTTGTAGTTTCCCAAATGGGATTATCAAAAATATTCCATTAATCCTTAAGAGCCACAAGAAATTTATACAGTACATCTTTCTACAAACTAGTGCCTTTCAAGTCTTTTGCCCAAAATGTTTGGGAATAATAAATCTAACTCCTGTGGAGATTGGGAAGCTGCACAGAGATTCTTCCCTCTAGTGAGGTTTAGGCTCTGCAAGGATGCAGATAGACAGAATCTCTCCTACCTAGATGTGGTTTGGAAGCAAGGAGAGTGGATGTTTCCAGTTATTCTTCCATGTTTCATTATTCTATTGATAGGATGGAGCTGGAAATCATTTAGCAGCTGTGCACAAAAACAAGAACTTCATAAATATTTAAGCCACAACACCTCCCTAATCTTGAGAAGCTGTTCCTGCTACTCCAGCCCCAAATTCAAGGCTGCAGCTTTCAAAATCCAATATCCTCCAAACACACACTTTACACCTTTCAATCTGAGCTTCAAATTTTGATTCTGAGGCAATGGGACTGTTCCTCTGAGTGGGGACTTATGACTTTTCACTCCGCCCTGTAGACCATTTCCTCTGTAAGAAAATCAGAGGCTTTGGATCATTGTAAGCATTTCCAACTCCTAACTATAATAAGACGAGACATGATAAAAGATGGTGCACTAAAATGTGACACCAAGGAAAGAAAATGGATTAAATATATTTTTACTATTTTAGTGTGGTGGAGCTCACGCTTCAAAATCAGGAGGCTGTGAGTTTGATCCTAGGTAGAGGCAGATATTTCTCTCTGGGCACAATGAGAATATATCTGCTGCAAACTCCGCATTGGCGACAGGAAAGGCATCTGGCTAGTAAACACTCAGCCTCATTCAGTTGTCCCAACACCACCCCGCAAGGCATACATACACACACATACTATTTTAAATTGTAGAAATTTTGCACATTTAAATTCTAAATCACTTGGAATTATATATAATTATAATTTATAATTATATACATTCTTCGTTTTTCCCATCTCCTTCTACTTATGACTATATGAATGTAACTTTGTTGCTTGTATACTTATGATTTTTCGTCTGTTTCCTAGTATGATTTGATCGCTTATTATGTTTCCTAGTATGATTGATTGCTTATTTGTACCCTATGACAACAATTGTTATACCTATGATTCTTGACAAATGTATCTTTTCTTTGTATGAACACTAAGAGCATATGCATCAAAACAAATTCCTTGTGTATCCAATCACACTTGGCCAATAAAGAATTCTATTCTAAATTATGACTCTGGACAAGAGCCTCTTGGTTTCTCCTGATCCTGGTTGTTGGGTGTCCTTGAAAGGGATCACATGATTGTGACATCCTGAAAAAGATTGTAACCTGGCTTTTTGAATGGTGTTGGTGAAATAAACAATCTTGGAATTCTTTGGAGTCTTCTAATCCCAGCAAAATCAGGATAATCCTGCATATTTAAAAGAAACGGTTTTGAAAAAAAAATAAGGAGCCCTGGGAGAGAACAGGAAACGCCTCCCTTGTGTTGGGAAGAGAGCTTTGTATCACCTTGTCCCAATGTTTATACAAATGCTGACACTTTATTTTTCTTTCTCCAAAGCTATTCATGATTCTTAAACAATGCTATTTTAGAAATTAAACATTATCTGTTATACAATTCCCCCCTCCCAGGTCTCCCCACCAAGGCAGGAGACCCACAAAAGCATCAGCCCCTTCGTCCTCCTCTCACCCCCAGGCATCAAAGGCTAACAAGGAGGCAAGGAAAGGAGATCACAGCAGGAGCTGCCAATAAAGCTGGAGATCCTGTGCTCAAAATCACAATCCCTTTTCTCTTCAACTCAATATTCCTACAGCTCTTCTCCATGAAGGTCACCAGGACAACAGCCTTTACATCTGAAATTTTACCCTGGTTTTGTCACTGCCCCAAACTCCTCCAATATATTTGCTACTCATATGGTGTCTTCTACTTGGGTACCTCATTCTTGACACAATCTGAACAGACGTGCTTGGTGCTCTGAATTCCTGGAACTGTTTGGAAAAGATAAACTTTGAAACCCTTCTGCTTCTTCTCTTGCTTTCTCATTATATGAGGAGCCACAATCTCTAACTAAAGTCTAGTGCTCCTATCCCAAAGAGATGCTGGCTGGAGAATTCTGGGGCTGAAAATCATGGGGCAGGCAAGAAAGAAAAACACTGGGACTCTGTACGTGGCATTTCTATAATCTACCATGATAAAAATGCAAAGAACACTCCCAAAATATTTTACATAATTTCACAATTTCTGCAAAAATAAATATCCAGCAACTGCTGCTGCCGATGGCCAAAAAGCCATTATCAAACTAATATGTTGCAATTTCTTCTTTTCTCCTTCCCATCTAATATCATTACATAAAGGTAAAGGTTCCCCTTGCACATATGTGCTAGTCGTTTCTGGCTCTAGGGGGAGATGTTCCTCTTGTTAAGAGCCAGCGCTGTCCAAAGACGTCTCCGTGGTCATGTGGCCGGCATGACTAAACACAGAAGGCGTACAGAACGCTGTTACCTTCCTACCAAAAAGTGGTCCCTATTTTTCTCCTTGCATTTTTACATGCTTTTGAACTGCTAGGTTGGCAGAAGCTGGGACAAGTAATGGGAGCTCACTCCGTTACATGGTGCTAGGGATTCGAACCGCTGAACTGCTGACCTTTCTGATCGACAAGCTCAGCTTCTTAGCCTCTGTGCCACCGCGTCCCCTGTCATTACATATTTGTTTACAAAAAATCAGGCAAATTCTTTGGAGTCAAATTAAATAGTCAGCTGGACCTACAATGGGACTATGAAATGAAATTCAAGCCTTCTCTACACTCATCACTTAGGGCCTCAGGTGGATTTTCTTGTGTGAAATAAGGGCGGAATGTTTCCTGAAGCAACGTCCACACTTGGGGCACTTAAATGGTTTCTCCCCTGTGTGTATAAGCATATGATTTCGAAGGTTAACCCTGCTACTGAGATCTTTCCCACAGTCTGGACACTCATATGGTTTCTCTCCTGTGTGAGTCCTCTGGTGTCTCACCAGGCTGGAATTGTGACTGAAACTTCTCCCACAGTCTGGACATTCAAAGGGTCTCTCTCCTGTGTGAATCCTCTGGTGGCTAATAAGGTGGGAATTCTGACTGAAACTTTTCTCACAATCAGGACATTCAAAGGGTTTCTCTCCTGTGTGAGTTCTCTGGTGTATCACCAGTCTGGAATTCTGACTGAAACTTTTCCCACAATCAGGACATTCAAAGGGTTTCTCTCCTGTGTGAGTCCTCTGGTGTATCACCAGGCTGGAATTGGTACTAAAACTTTTCCCACAACAGGAATCAGGACATTCAAAGGGCTGGCTCTAGGTGAATTTACTAAACTTTCACAATCTGACTCAAGGTTTTCCCTGTGTGAGATCTCTGATGTATCACCAGGTTGGAATTGTGACTGAAACTCATCCCACAATCAGACATTCAAAGGGTTTCTCTCCTGTGTGAGTCCTCTGGTGTATCACACCAGGCTGGAATTGGTACTGAAACTATTCCCACAATCAGGACATTCAAAGGGTTTCTCACCTGTGTGAGATCTCCGATGTATCACCAGGCTGGAACTCTGACTGAAACATTTCTCACAATCAGGACATTCAAAGGGTTTCTCTCCTGTGTGAGTTCTCTGGTGCATCACCAGGCTGGAATTAGTACTGAAAGTTTTCTCACAATCAGGACATTCAAACGGTTTCTCTCCTGTGTGAGTGCTCTGGTGTTTCACCAGGCTGGAATTCTTACTGAAACTTTTCCCACAAAGAGGACATTCAAAGGGTTTCTCTCCAGTATGAATCCTCTGGTGATTAATAAGGTGGGAATTCTGACTGAAACGTTTCCCACAATCAGGACATTCAAAGGGTTTCTCGCCTGTGTGAGTTCTCTGATGTATCACCAGGCTGGAATTGTGACTGAAACTCCTCCCACAATCATGACATTTAAAGGGTTTATCTCCTGTATGAAGCCTGTGGTGGCTAATAAGTTGGGAATTCTGACAGAAACGTTTCCCACAATCAGGACATTCAAAGGGTTTCTCGCCTGTGTGAATTCTCTGGTGTATCACCAGGCTGGAATTCTTACTGAAACTTTTCCCACAAAGAGGACATTCAAAGGGTTTCTCTCCTGTGTGAGTCCTCTGGTGTATCACAAGGCTGGAATTGGTACTGTAACTTTTCCCACAATCAGGACATTCAAAGGGTTTCTCTCCTGTGTGAATCATCTGGTGGCTAATATGGTTGCAATTGGTACTGATTCTTTCCTCACAAATAAGACATTCAAATGGTTTCTCTCCTGTGTGAGTTCTCAGGTGTATGACAAGCTGGAGTTGTTCTGATCAAAGGTTTGCCACATTCAGAGTATATGTAAGGTTTTTCTTCAGTCTGGATCCTCTCAGGCATAATCAGCTGTGATTTGCAACTTGTATCTTTCCCACAACAGGCATGTCTATGGAGCTCTTCCATGACTAATATTCTTGAAGAGGAAAAAATATGGATGATCCTTTGTTTAGTTGTGCTTTGATTCAAGCCGGTTTCTTCCTCCCAGAGTGAGGCCTGTAACGCTGTCTGCTCTGTGTGGCTTTCCAGTTGACCTTTTTCTCCCCAGTAACTTCAAGATATTTCTCTCTTTTGCTGAATGGAAAAATAATCTCCCTTGACTTTTCATGTAATATATGCTTGAATTTCACACACTACTTTTCCCAGCTAGAAATCTCTTCTTGATTTTCTCTAGTTTCTCTCTCACCTACTGAGGAAGGTGAAGAATTGTGTAGCTCTCTGAAGGAAATGGAAAATAGTTTGATTTCTGGACTCACTTGCTTTGCTTTTCAGTGTCGCTTGTTATCGTCAGTTGTCCAGAGTTCTCTTCTTGACATCCTCTTTGTCTATAAGATTCAAATAAAAGGGCATCTTTAATTGGGCATAAAATGGTTGCAGAAGATGAGAAAAAAAGAAAATGTTTACATTACAATCACAAAGCAAACATGCCACAATGCTCCAATAAGCTCTTACATTAATCATGAATCATTTAAGACATGGAAGGCTACCCAGATCCAAGTTTGAATATCCATTCAATGAAGAAATTCATTTGTTGACTGGGTCAATCACAAATTCTTAGAAGAGCAAAGGGTTGTTTTCAAATACAGGGAAGTGAAAAAGAAAGAACTCCCTCTTTGATATCTTTGGTTTTACTTATCAGGACATAAAAATATCATCGCAACAGAAAAGAGTCATAGAATTTGAAAGGATCTTGGAGATCTTCTAATCCAACCCCTGCTCAACCAGGAGACCCCAAAATGGGCTTCTACTGGCTCACACCAGTTACCGGTAGTTAAGATTATGCACAGTTCGGCAAATTGGCAAATGCCACCCCTAGATGGCCCCACCCTCTCTGTCTCGCCCTTCCCAGTCACTCCTTATCTTACCCTGCCTGCCTTGTCCGGTGGCTAGACTAAGTCCTGTGTCCCAGCTGCTCTCCGGCTCCTTCGCTCACTCCATACTGTCCATGCGCCCCAGCTGATCTCCATGCCTCCCCTGCTTGCCTGCTTTCACCATGGCCTGCCATGCGGCCCATGTGGCCCGCTCACAGCTGCCCATGAAGATAAGGCACTTGGCTGTAGGGCCACCCTGGGGTGCATAGAATTTTTCGAATGCTATTGACTGCCCTGCTCCCTCTCAGCGGTTCTCAAGTCTGCCAAAGCTCTGACTTCCTTGCTCCCGGAAGACATGACCTCTCCGCAGTTGACCGAGGAGGGCACCGACAAGGGAAGAGGTTTACAAGTGAGTGGGATCATAGAACTATTTGTCTGAGGTTTTTATGGCCTGCTGAGACAGTGAAATCCAAAACCTGCCCAAGAATAAAGAGAGGTGAGTGGGCGCCGTGAGATGCATGCCTTTCCAAACTTTGCCCCCCCACCCATCACCCTGCTTGCTTCCACCGCGAACTTGCCAGTTCGGCTCGCTTACCTCCATCCCGTTTCCCCTCCTTCAGAGGCCCCTTACTCACTGTCCCCACTTCTTCAACAACCGCCTCTTTCTTCGTCCCAACGTACACAGAGAACACGCACACATCTCACGGTGCCAGAGGGATTCGCCCATGCGCTGTCTTCTCACAGAAAATCCCAGCAGGATGAGATGTGTGCCTGTTTGCCCTGTGTTTATGTTTGAGGCCGAGTAGGAGAAGGTGGGGAAGGTTTAACTGAACTTTTCTGCCTCCCTTGGCAGCTGAGCTACTCGGAAGGCAGCCGCTCCAGCCTGTCCCTTTAAGGCAGTGGTCCCCAACCTTTTTTGTACCAGGGACCAGTTTCACGCAGAAACACTTTTTCAAGGACCGGGGGAGGAGGAGTCCGAGTTTGGTGGTTTACTTGCAGATGTTTCATTACCTGACTAGGTAACATCTGGTGTTGTTACCTAGTCGGGTAATAAAACGTCTGCCAGCAAACCACCAAGTTCAGGGAGCGCCAATGCCTCCTCATTGCAACCCTGAGCGACAGATATTCTCTTCTATTGGGACATTTAAAACGGAGGGTTTCAGCTGCAGATTCAGCAACTGCGCCTGGCTGAGGAGCGCCTTCAAAACTGAGCGCTGGGCGGCGGCGGCCCACGGCTGTCTCCGCGGCTCAGGACAAGTCCCTGCAGGATGGCTGAGAAGCCCCGCCTCTCGGCCCTCCCTCCCTCAGCCTCATCCCTCAGGTGTCTGCCTCGTTCCTCTCTCAGTTGCTCTCTCGCTCCTCCACCAGCCCAGGAAGAAACTGCTTCAAAGAAGCCGGCAGGGTGGCTTTTCCTGTCGGCGCAGCTCCTCCGAAGCGCCCGTTCACCCCCACCCTGCCGGCTTCTTTGAAGCAGTTTCTTCCTGGGCTGGTGGAGGAGCGAGAGAGCGACCGATAGAGGAACGAGGCGGGAGGAAACTGAAGCCACTGAGCCAGAGAGTAGGACAGGCTTTGGTTGCTTCCTCCCTCCCCTTCTTTCATTTGTGTCCTTGAACCCTGATCCCAGCAGCATTCACCGAAGGCGAAGAAAGCCGCCATTTTTATTTTATTTTTTATTTTTATTTTCTTTGCGGCCCGGTGCAAAGTGATCCACGGACCGGTACCGGTCCGCGGCCCAGTGGTTAGGGACCCCTGCTTTAAGGTACTTTGATACTGCCCACTGTCTGGCCCTGTGCAAAGGCAGCCAAGTGGGGCTGCCACCACCAAAGGAAAAGGGTTTGACTCTCCCGGTCCTAGTCACTCCGCACGTGGGAACCATAAAGGGACAGGCTGCATCAGCTGTCTTCCAAGCCGCAGCTGCCGCCTTTCCAAGCCGCTCCACTGCGAAGGGAGGCAGAAAAGTTCAGCCAAGTCCTCTCCTCCTTCTCAGCTTCAAACAGACACACAGAGCAAACACGCAGACATCTCATGGCGCTGGGATATTCTCTGAGTCGAGGTATGGGGGAGTCTCTCCAGCACCATGAGATGTGTGTGTGTTTGTTGTGTGTACGTTTGGACAAAGAGGCGGTTGTTGGGGAAGAAGCGGGGACAGTGAGCAAGGGGCCTCTGAAGGAGGAGAAATGGGATGGAGGTAAGTGAGCTGAGCCAGTGAGTCCATGTTGGAAGCAAGCAAGGGGATGGAAGGTTTAGAAAGTCAGGAGCTGGACGCACGGACTGAACAATGCAGCTTGTTTTGTAGGAACTGGAGCTTAGCAGGATCTTGTTTTAGAAAGCAGGTTGCGCCCTTTTCCCTGAAGCAAACTTTTCTTTGAAGCCTGGATGGCCAAGAGCTGCGCCATTTCTCCAGTGGGCCTTTGTATTCCTTGCCACTGCCGTCTTTTGCTAGTCCAAACTAAAAAACTCGAGTTTACTTCATGGACCTCGCTCTGTTCCCTTTTCATCCTCCCCCCCACCCATTAAATTTCTCATCCTTCCTCAGGCCTCGCCCAATTTAGCGAGATGAAGCTGATGCACTGGGTGGGGAGGAAAGAGCTGGGTTTTTTTTTTTGCTTGGGATTGGATCTTGGCTGCTGCATTGGAGGTTTCATTAAAAGTCCTTTATAAAAAGTGTGGCCGTGGAGCAGCGAAGGGAGAGAGGGAGAAGGCAGTGGCTGCTAGCAGAGGAGAGTGCTTTTGGGATGAGGGGAGCCAGGAAGAGAAAAGGGTACTTTCAAGAGCCAGGACAGCAAAGCACGTGAGTGAGTGAACCTGGCCTGCTGGGGGGCCTCTTTATTCCCCCTCGCTCCCAAGGCAGCTGGATAGCACCTGCCTTCTTGTGTGAGAAGCTACCGAAAGGCCTTCTCACCGTGAGCACTGCCCTTGTTCAGATTCCCCGCCTCCTTCTGGCAGCCCTCATCTGAGCATGGTTTCCAACCAACTTCGGTGATACCGCCACCATCTGCACCCAAAATCTTTCTTGAAAGTTTCTTGAAATGTTTCTTGAAAGTCACCCCAAAGGAGTGAGCAAAGTAGGCTTCTAATCTTACATTCTCGTTAGGAGTAGTCCTCGATTTATAGCCACAACTGAGCCAAAATTCCCATTGCGAAGCAAGATTTCAGCGAGGTTTGTTCTGTTTTGTGATTTTCCTTGCCACTGTTAAAAGATGTTCAGTAGTAGTAAATATTGTATCTTGTTGAGGCCAGGAGGCGAGGCCAGGTGCAGTGAGTGATATTGAGTTGGCCACACCCAGGCACTCACCCAGCCATGCTCACCTAGTCAGTCATTAGGGCAGAAAACTGGTTGTTAAAAATGTTGTAGCCCACCAAGGAGACCCTACAACATTACAGATTAAGTGGTTGTCTCGCCTCTTCTGAAAAGCCTCCAGTGATGGAGCAGCACAACTACTGAAGCCAAGCTGTTCTGCTGGTTAATTGTCCTCACCATTAGGAAATTTCTCAGTGCTTCCACAGTATAATGAGGCAAAGTACCAGTCAAGTACTGCTAATAAAATGCTCTTCATCAATTGATCATTAGCAAGTATGAGTACATCTATAATAACTGAAGTTGTAGGAGTTTCCTGGTCTCCGGCACTGAATTTAAATATTTGAAGACTATTGGGAATATATTTATTACTATTTTTTGGAATGACGTTGGATTTAGAACACCTAAGGAATAGCTTTTTTGGCATTAAAAAAAGAGTAAGGGCGCTATCTACTGACTAGAAGAGTGTACACAAAAAGGAAGTGACTGATGCACTATTTATAAAAACTCAATAAAGACTCTTGTGATATCCAGCAACAATTTGTGAGGACATTAACCAGTTTGAATAGTGGAAAAGTGAAAAAAGAAGGAGAAATATTCTTGGTGAACTTGGAAATTGTGCTTTTATCTAGGTACTGTTTTGAAATGAAAGCTTAGTGTCCTGATGGGTTTTGGGGCTATGGTGGATTACAAATTTTAACTCATAAAAGGATCTTTAAAAAGGATTATAATAATTAACAGTGTGGACAGACCTACATGGATTATAAATTTGACCATTGGAGGAAGAAGAAATTGAGGAAGCACCTACCATTAAGGGACCTATGAGTAACAAATAGACCTGATAGAGCTATCAACTTTGTAGACCAAAAGATATACTGTTTATTAAACGAGGGGGATTGGAAATTTGTGAGTGTGGGTATATCTTTACTGATATAATACCAGAGAGTTGAAGGAGGTACACCAGGAGGTGTGGGAAATAGTTACTAGCTATGTAAAAATAATTATTTTGTTTCCCATTTTTGATAAACCCCTTTTGAGTATTAGAGATGACAAGTACATTGAACATATCGAAGATAGGAAAGAAAGCCTCATCTACACCCTCATCAGCAACATCAGCAGCAGCATCAAGCCCATCCAATCAAAAATCGATAGCATGCTAGGCCTAGAGAAGTCAAGTTCCATTCAGAGTATGCAAGCGATGCTACTATTGATCCAAGAAGCCATGACCAAAAGCCAGGAAGCTATGTCAAAGAACCATGACGAGATCAAAAATGAAATGGGGGAGATGAAGGGGTATAAATGTAAGATGGATGAAAAGATAGGGAACTTCCATCAAAAGATAGCGAAGAATGAACAAAAAATACAGAAAATAGAAATAAGGGCTGAGCAAACAGACCAAAAATGGAAGAAACGGACCAAGAAACAGAGAATTAGAAGAGACAGTAATCTTTCTCAAGATGGAAAAGGTGGCCTATTATCTGAGATTTCAGAATATTGTGGAAGAGAAAGAGGAAGACCACGCTGACATGATGACAGAGCTGCTAGCTGGAGTAAAAAAAATAAAGATGATGTACAAAGAGAAATAGATGAAATATTTAGAATTCACATGAATTATGGAAGGTGGCATAAATTACCAAAAGAGGTGCACTTGAGGTTTACCAAAAAGACGCTGAGAGACGAAATGTATAAAAGAACTAGAGAAGAGCCCATGAAGTATAAAGGGAGATAAATTGTGACCTTAAAACAGATACCCAGGAGAGTTAGAGAGCAGAGGAGACAGTACCAATTCTTGACAGCACAACTGATCAAATAAAACGTGACCGTCAGATGATTGAAGGAATTCTGGTTACCTGGCAAGATAAAATATTCAGGATGGATACCCTATAAAAAGCACACAAAATCTTTGAACATCACTTTACTGCAAATGAAGAACAAGAAGCAGAGAGGAGATAGAAAGCAAAAGTCAAGATGAAATCCAAATAGAAGAAAAAGTCTTAGATCAAGAAGAAAGAGTGAGGGTGGAAAATGAGCAGGCAGAAGGAGAAGGTACAAGAACAAAAGGACAGAGAGCAATAAGAACAATTAGAAGAGTAAGACCTATATATAAATGAAAAGATGAGAGGAAGTAAAGATGCTATCTGTTAATATAAATGGACTGAACTCCCCCATAAAAAGGAAAAAAACCTTCACAAAACTACAAAGATTAAAATTGGATATAAATTGTCTTCAAGAAGTGCATATCAAAAAACAACATAGCAACCTACTGGGATACCCCAAAATTGGGAAATTCTACTCATCACTAACATACCAAAAGAGGGTGGCACTATATATTAGAGAATCGTTAAAAACCAAACAAATATATGCAGATGAAGGAGAATAATAATGGTGGAAGTATTGATAAACCAGAAATAAATCCTTCTGACTGCAATATGCATGCCAAACAATAAGCAGGAAGAGTTCTATAAAAGACTTTATTAAAAGATAACTGACACGGAATATGAAAATATATGTATAATAGGGGACTTCAACGCAATCATGGACACTAAATAAAATATAGAAGCAGTAAAAGAATTAAAAAAATAAGAACACTTCCAAAAACCGTTTTTGAAATGACGCAAGAAATAGGCTTATAGGATATATGGAGAGAGGTAAACCCAAAAACAAATCAATATGCATACTACTTGAACGGACACCAATCCGAATAGACATGGTGTAGATGATGCCAGAAATGAGAACTAATGTCCAAGAGATAGACATAAAAACGAACATATGGGCAGACCACAACCCCATAAAAGTTACATGGAAGGGACAAAAGAAGAAACCGAGATGGACAATGAATCAAACTACTTTAAAAGACAAGGAATTTATACAAATGATGGAAAAATAAATTATTTTTTTCTTTAAAGAAAATCGAAAAGAAGAAACATCACTGCAAAATATCTGGGATATGGCAAAAGCGTACATTCAAGGGTTAGCAATAACATACATAGCAAGAAAAAATAAGAAAAAGAAAACAACAGCAAAATGTACTACAAGAAGAGCTTTAAAGACTAGAGATAGAACTGCAGAATGACCCGCAAAAAAATCAATGTAATAAAACATAAACTGAATCTAATAGTGCAAGATGAAATGGCACAAAAAATTAAAATGGCAAAACAACACTTTTTTGAACACGCAAATAAGCCAGGTAGATGGCTAGCGTACAAGTTGAAAAAAGAGAAAGAGAAGAAAATGATACACCAACTGATAAATGAAAAGGGGATCCTCCATCACCAGAATGAAAATGAAAAGAAAATAACTCAGAAATTATTTAGGAAATTCTGCAAGTCAAGAAAAAATGTCAGAAGATACAATAAAACAATATTTGGAAAAGGCTGGTCTACCCCAAATACCAGACACAGTGAAAACAATGTTAAATGAAAGAATAACAATGGAAATAACGGAAGCAATTAAATGACAAAAGAACAATAAAACACCTGGACCAGACAGGTTTCTGGCAGAACTGTATAAAAGCCTATAAGAGGCACTAGGACTGTCAATGCTGGAGTTCTACAACTAAGCGCTATCAAAGGCCAAGCTCCCCAAAAGTTGGACAGAACCATACATTACGTTAATACCAAAGGAAGACACAGATCCTCAACAGATAAAAAATTACAGACCAATATCATTATTAAATGTAGATTATAAAATGCATGCCTCTATATTTCAGAAAGATTAAAAAGAGTCTTAAACAAATTTATACATCCTGACCAGAATGGTTTCCTACCTAAAAGACAATTGAAAAATAACATGAGGGACCCAAATTAATAAAGAAAATAGAATAATTCGGTGTGGTGGCAGCACTTAAAATAAACAAGAAAAAATCAAGATATTAACAAAGAATCTTACAAATAAACAGAAAAACAAACTGACAGACAAGATGGACATGTAGACAACTAAAAAAGTTAAGTACCTGGGAATCTGGCTAACAGCAAGATGCACATCCATTAAAAAAAACAACTACACTAAATTAATACATCAAATAAAGATATATTTGGAAAAATTGAAAAGTTTACAGCTGTCGCTGGTAGGAAGGATAGTCACAATAAAAAAATGAATATCTTACCAAAATTGCTATTTCTAGTCCAAGTAATCCCAATAAAACTAGGAAAAAACTTTTTTGAGGACTTAAATAAATTGATTTCAAAGTTCGTCTGGCAAGGAAAGAAACCAAGAATCAAATTGAAAATGCTACAAGACACTAAAAATGGGGGGGGAGGGGGGACTACCAGACTGGGAGCTGTATTACCTCAGTGCTCACGTAGATGAAGGAGTGGATAAATTTGAAGAACAAAAAAAGATTGACTTTAGAAGGGCATGATTTATAATTGCGGTGGCATGCATTTGTATGGTACGGGAAAAGTAAACTATACAGATACTTCCAAAGGCACTATATCAGGAATGTTCTCTTGTCAGTATGGGAAAAAATTAAACAAAATCACTATATGAAAATACCGATCTGGCTATCCACAATGGAAGCATTAATAAAGCCCAATGCTTTAGAACTGGATAAAATGGTAAGGTACAAAGATATTCTAAACGAACAAGGGGACCTAAAATCAAAACATGAACTAAAAAATCAGGGAATTGACCTGGCCTGGTAACCACATATTCAAATACAAATGAGAAATAAGAAAGATACAGAAACATATGGATTTTATAAAGAACACCAAGAATTGGATCAGATATTGTTAGGGATGGATGATAAATTAATAAAGAAAAGTTATAATTACTTATTGAATGTTAAAATGGAAGAATACGTAAAAGAAACATGATAGTATGGGCCAAAAATGTTGGATATAGCATAGTACTAGACTATTGGCAAAAACTGTGAGACAGAAATTACAAATTGATGATGTCAACAGCATATAAAGAAAACCTGTACAAAATGTTCTATAGATGGCATTTGCCACCAGCAAGAATGGCAAAAATGTTCCAAAACATATCGCCAGAGTGCTGGAAATGCAAATAGATACCGGGATCCTATTACCATATGTGGTGGACTGTCAGCCTCAAGAGATACCCATCCCTACCTATCAAGATATATCCGCTCCTAATTATGGTTCATTTGTTGCTATGCTTTTTACTTCTCTTTCGGCTGTCATGAAACGGTGGGAGGGGAATCTTGAAGGGAAGAAGGCAGGAGGTGTTTTGCATTCTTTGCTGGGTAAGGAAAGGGAGGGGGATTCTTTGTTGTAACTTTCCATTTCTCACTAACCTCTGTCCTCTTATATGCGCAACTGCGAACTTTTATCAAAATATGTCAAGGTCACTGACAGTAGCCTCATCATCACCTAGAGATGACCACATGATCCTATTCAGAAGTTTTAATTGGAAGAATCATTTGATCTCTGGAGGGGGGAGCAATTCTATCCCTTTGTATATGCATTTTACCCGCCAATATTTTAGTTTCGGAATTGATTCTGTTTGCTACCATTCATTTTCCAGTAAAAGATAAATTCTGCTCTACACCATGGAGTCTGAGTATTTCTTTCTTGGGATCTAGAAGGAGCACAGTCTGACATTATTCCGAAACTAAAAATATATCAACCCACCGGAGAAAACAGCAACTTTTCTTCCGAGGGGGCTTTCTCTCATGTCGGCTCCAGCCAGCGATGAAGAGGACCAGGGAGCTGTGGGGGGCAGCCCTTGCTGCTGCCAGAGATGCCGGCTGCTGATTTACTGGCAGACCTGACCCTGGAAGAAACCCCAGCTGAGATGCCCAGATGGTCGTTGGGGGTTGGTTGGAGAGATCGGGACGACCCCCTCCTCCCAGAATCACTGTAAGACGAAGAGGTGCGAAGGAACGGCTGTGGCAGGAGGGGGAGGAGATGGAATGCAGGCTGGATCAAGGCGGCAGATTCCTTATGGATGCTTCTGAAAAGCCCGGCACAGCTCAAGGTATGAGGGGAAGAGGGAGCGAAGTCAGCCCGGAGAAGTCGAGCCACCCCACCCCCTAGCCCAACCTACGCCGGTGCAGCCACCCGTGACCGCCTGGGGAGCCCCAGCAATAGGTGTGCCTCCTGGAAGGCGCCCCTGCCTCCCTAGATGTGAAATTTGGAGGAAATCCCAGAGACTTGGGGTTTTTCCTGGTGCAAGTGGGAAGCTACATGGCAGAATTTGAAAGGGAGTTCACTTCTGAAGCAGCCAAAGTGAGATGTGTCACCAGGACCCTGGAAGGATGGCAGCGGACTGGGTGGTGACTTTGTTCAATGATAACTCCCCCAACTGCGAAACCTCGATGTTTTCATGACTGCATTGAGGAGAAGATTTGAAGACCCCTGGCAGAGAGAAGGGCTAGAATCAAAATGAAAACCTTGACCCAAGGGGAGATCGGTGGCAGACTACACCCAGGAGTTCAGGCAGTTGGTCTCCTGTCTCCGAGGCTGGCCCCAAGAGGCCCTGGTGGAAACCTACAAAGATGGCTTAAATGAAGATGTATACCACATGTGCATCTCCCGGAAGGATCCACGTGATTTGCAGTCGTGGTACTTGCTGGCGGAAGAGGTGGATATTGATCTGGCTCGAAACAGACGCAGAAGGGGTCCTGGCTGGAGAAATCTAAACCCCCACGCCCCAAGAGGCCTCCACTCCCCAAAGAGGAGGGATGGCAGCAAGAGCCAAGACCACAGCCTGCTTCCGTTGCGGGAAAGAGGGCCACCGGATGGCGGAGTGCCGAGTCAAGTTGGGCCCATCAAAGCCGCAGGGTCCAGGGACGAAGCCCGGTAAACCCCCAACCAAGTCCCGCGAGACCGGACTGAAGGCGAGGAGGTTGTAGAGGTCGCCCTTCCGGGCGGGAGGAGCTGGGACCTCCAACCTTACTCGACGAGACCGATTCGGAGGATGACGCCTCGGTAAGTCCTACCCAGGGGCCCATGACCATCCCAATAAAGTTAAGGGACCCTACATCGGGGACCGAGGAGAGATGTTGGCCTTGTTGGACTCGGGGTGCACGAGGTGTGTAATTAACATGAAAGTAGTTAAAGACATGGGCATCGGACTGAGAACTTTGAAAACGCCCATAGCTTTCTGTCAATTGGACGGATCTGTGGCGGGAGGTAGCCCGGCAATCTTTATAACGGAACCCTTAGAAATGACCATGGGAACTCACCGCAGATTTTGTGCTTTATCGTGGCCCCTGGGATGGAACAGCCTTTAATACTGGGACTCCCTTGGCTTGAAATGGAACCCCACATAAACTGGAGGGAAGGGTGGATACGCATCCGCACCGATCGCCCACCGGAAGGGAGGAGCCCCACTCTCGAGAGGGGAGGAGAAGCCCCATCCGAAGCCCCAAGTTCGGCTGAGGTAGCTTCCGCAGGTGTCGAACGAGTGGAGGGGAGGAGAAAATCCCGAAGGAATACTGGGACTTAAGAGAAGTGTTTAGTGAAAAAGCCTCTGACGAACTCCTCCCCACCGATCAACCGATTGCAGCATCGAATTTCTACTGGGTAACGCTCCCGAAACCGAAGCTGTATCCGATGACACCGGGGAGCTGGAAGAACTGAGAGCGTTCATCGACAAAAATCTGAAACGTGGCTTCATCACGCCTGCCAGACCTCGGTGGCGGCCCCTGTGATGTTCGCGAGAAGAAAGATGGCTCAAAACGTCTGGTAGTGGACTATAGAAATTTAAACGCCGTGTCGGTGGAGAATATGTACCCCTCCCCTGATGAAGGACATGATAGCCCACCTGGCGAAGGGGAAGATTTTCACAAAGTTGGACTTGAGGGAGGCATACTACAGGATCCGAATTAAGAAAGGCGATGAGTGGAAGACTGCGTTCAACTGCCCGATGGGTTGCTTCCAGTTCAACGTTCTTCCTTTCGCCTACAGGGCGCCCGCTGTTTTCATGCAAATGATAAATCAAGTGCTTCACGAACATCTATACAAGGGGTTCTGGTCTATCTTGATGATATTCTCATCTACACGGAGAATAAAGACGAACATGTGAAACTCGTACGCTCGGTGTTGCACAAGCTGAGGGCAGCCAAACTGTACGCCAAACTGTCCAAGTGTGAGTTCCATCAAGAAAAGATCGACTACTTGGGATATCGTATCTCTCCCGAGGGCATCGAGATGGATCCAGAGAAAGTGCGAGCTGTATTGGAATGGGCCCCGAGAACCCGGAAGCAACTTCAAAGTTTTCTTGGGTTCGCCAACTTCTATCGGCAATTCATCCCGTCTTTTGCAAAAATAGCAATGCCCATCACCAACCTTCTGAAGACAAAGGGGGAAGCGAAACCAAAACCCAGCCAACCGTTGAATTGGTCCATGGAATGCCAAGCCGCATTTGAAAAGTTAAAAAGACTTTTTGCTGCAGAACCAGTATTGAAACACCCGACATGGATGCCCCTTTCGTGATCCAAGCTGATGCAAGCGACGTGGCGGTGGGGGCGGTTCTACTTCAATTAAATGAGAAGGGGACGCTACAGCCGTGTGCTTATACCTCCCGAAAATTGACTGACACTGAAAGGAGATGGGCCGTCTGGGAGAAGGAAGCTTTTGCAGTCCGTTGGGCTCTTCTAACCTGGAGACAATTTTTGGAAGGAGCGAAGCATCCTTTTGAGGTATGGACGGACCATAAAAATCTGGAAGCTTTAAAGACTCCTCGAAAGCTATCTCCTAAGCAGGTTAGGTGGGCTCAGTTTTTCAAGCGATTCAATTCTCGTTGAAGTATATCCCAGGGGAAAAAATTTTATGGCGGATGCTTTGTCTAGAATGCCTCAATACAACAGTATCCTAAAAGAAGTGGTAAGACCAATCGTGTCCACTACACAGCTGGCTGCTCCTGTAATTACCAGAGCACAAAAAAGAGACCAGGAGAGGGATCTGTCCACTGACCTGATGGAACGATTTTAAAGAGGCTTTGAAAACAGATGAGTGGTTCCTAGCAAATACGAATAATTGCACTATTCGAAATGGTCTAGCCTGGATAGGTGCAAAATTGTATGTACCCCAAATCCTAAGAAGCCAAGTTTTACAACAAACTCATGATTCTAAAGCGGCTGGTCATTTGGGTTTGTGAAGACTCTACATTTGGTGAAACGACAATTCTGGTGGCCTTCGCTGAAAAAGGACATTGAGACTTATGTAGCGAGCTGTCCAGTTTGTGCTTCAGCGAAAAGGCCGCCTGGTAAACCACCAGGTTTGTTGCAGAATGTGGCCAGGCCAACGGCACCTTGGAAGGAAATTTCCATGGACTTTATAGTAGATCTACCCGAGAGTGTTGGACATACTGTCATTTGGGTAGTGACTGATTTGTTTTCCAAACAAGCTCATTTCATCCCTTGCTCTAAGATTCCTTCAGCGAAATCATTGGCCAGAATGTTCATTATACATGTCTACAGGTTGCATGGCGTTCCTGAGCGTGTAGTTTCTGATCGGGGGTCCAATTTACCTCGAACTTCTGGAGAGAATTCTTGAAATTGATAGGCTCCGCCCAGAGCCTAAGCTCCGCCCATCATCCCCAAACAAATGGGGCCTGTGAGAGGACAAACGGGTGTTGGAACAGTACCTCAGATGTTATATAAACTATCAGCAAGATAATTGGGTGGATTTACTGCCTTTTTGCGGAGGTGGCGTATAATAATTCTGTACACAGTAGTACGGATTTACCCTTTCAAAGTAGCCACGGGACAAGATTTTGTGCCCATACCTGAACTGCCTCGAGAAATTCCCACTATCCAATCGTTGGACGATTGGATATCTAAGCTTCAACAAAATTGGCCGGTCGTTCGTAAAGCTCTGGACGAGGCACACCAATCTCATAAAAATTTGCTGACAGGAAGCGAGCCCCACAAATGATGTATAAGGTGGGCGATAAAGTTTTCCTCTCGACCAGATATTTGCAGACTACACAGAAGTCGAAGAAGTTGGGTCCTAAAACGTGGGACCTTTTCCCATTGAGAGGATTGTAAATCCGGTGACTGTTCAACTGACTTTACCAAAGACTCTTCGTCGTATTCATCCTGTTTTCCATGTTAGTTTGTTGAAACCAGAACATACCAGTACTTTGCGGCCGACCCAGTCTGATCCACCGCACCCCTGTTAATCGAGGGGAACAACATTTCGAGATTAAAGAAATTCTAGATTCTAGGAAATGGAGGGGTCGTGTCCAATATCTTGTAGCGTGGAAACATTTTCCTCTTTCCCAAGCTGAATGGGTTAATGAAAAGGACATTAGGGCCCCTGATTTGCTAAAAAGTTTTATGCCAAATACCCTGATAAACCCTAGGAATGTATGCCAATGTTAATACATAATTGTTTTTCTCTTACAGGGACTAATGTCCTTCTTCTAGGGGTCCGAATGTCAGCCTCAAGAGATACCCATCCCTACCTATCAAGATATATCCGCTCCTAATTATGGTTCATTTGTTGCTATGCTTTTTACTTCTCTTTCGGCTGTCATGAAACGGTGGGAGGGGGAATCTTCAAGGGAAGAAGGCAGGAGGTGTTTTGCATTCTTTTGCTGGGTAAGGAAAGGGAGGGGGATTCTTTGTTGTAACTTTCCATTTCTCACTAACCTCTGTCCTCTTATATGCGCAACTGCGAACTTTTATCAAAATATGTCAAGGTCACTGACAGTAGCCTCATCATCACCTAGAGATGACCACATGATCCTATTCAGAAGTTTTAATTGGAAGAATCATTTGATCTCTGGAGGGGGGAGCAATTCTATCCCTTTGTATATGCATTTTACCCGCCAATATTTTAGTTTCGAATTGATTCTGTTTGCTACCATTCATTTTCCAGTAAAAGATAAATTCTGCTCTACACCATGGAGTCTGAGTATTTCTTTCTTGGGATCTAGAAGGAGCACAGTCTGTCCAATGGCGAAAATATATCGGTTAAACATAAAAAGGTGGATAGAAGAAATGTATAATAAAAATCAAATCAAATAAAAATCAAATAAAAAAAAAAAAATCAAATAAAAAACCCCAAGGTATTCTAGAGTCAAAAGTGAGGCCATCTGTCCAACAGCTAAACCTACGCTGACATAGGATTATGCAACAACGAATGATCGCAAAACACATCAGCAAATCTACAACAGAATAGCTGGAAAAGAAAAAAACCAAGGTGTTCCAATGGCAGTCAAAGTCCAAGCCAGTAGTGGGATTCAAATTTTTCTACTACTGGTTCTGTGGGTGTAACTTGGTGGGCGTGGCAGGGAAAGATCCAGTCAGAGGTGGTATTTGCCGGTTCTCCGAACTACTCAAAATTTCTGCTACCGGTTCTCCAGAACTGGTCAGAACCTGCTGAATACCACCTCTGGTCCAAACCTCAACCCGATTGGCAGGACCTCAAGAGAGTTGTGCATAAAAAAACACCCACAAACCTGGATGAACTGAAACAATGCTGTAAAGAAGAGTGAGCCAAAATTCCTCCACAATGCTACAAGAGACTGATAAAGTCACACAGAAAAGAATTACTTCTAGTTGTTGCTGCTAAAGATGGTTCTACAAATTATTGAATCTTACATTTTTCACACACGACTTCTCCGTTTTGGCTTTCTTTTTATAAAATAAATGATGATCTGATGTAATATGCCATGTATTGTTGTTCGTCTGCGATTGTATTTTTCCGACTTTTAAGAACTTCTAAGGACCAATTGATTTTTTTTTTACTATGTCCTGATTTGTAAGCTCAAAGAAGTCAAGGAGAATGTACTTTCTTTTTCACACGACTGTCTACCTGGAAACCTGGGGAGAGATTATACATTTGGAGATATACATGAGATGATAATCAATGTCAATCAATGTCTTTCAAGCCTGAAAAATATCTCAAAATGGTTACAGTCAAACCTTCTGCTCTTAACCTTCTGCTCTTAATCAGGAATTTGATCAATTTGGTGATTGCTCATCTGTTGAGATGGTTCAGGCCTCAACAGGTTTCTGAGGCCATGGAAACTTTCACAGGAAACCACTAGCCCAGGGGTCTGCAACCTTAAACATTCAAAAGAGCCATTTGGACCCTTTTCCCACAGAAAAATAAAACACTGGGAGCCACAAAACCTGGGTGGGCATGGCCAACTCGATGTCACTCATTCCACCCAGTCACGACCCCCCTAGCCATGCCTACCCAGCCACAAAAACCTTCTCTATGTCTCTCTCTCCCCCTCACTCTGTATCTCTCTGCCCCTCTCTCTCTTTCCCACCCCGTCTCTCTCCTCCCCCTTCTTTCTTTCTCTCTCTCTTTTTTGATACCTTCTCAGGCCAGGCGAGGGAGGGGAGGGTGAGGGCCAGCCGGTGATGGGATAAGGAGTCACAGCAGAGGGCCCAAAGAGATGCATGCAGCTCCAGAGCCACGGGTTGCCGACACCCGCACTAACCTGTGGGTTAGTCATGTAACCAAAACCACAGAAGGCATGCTTGATTATTTTTGTAATTTTTATAATTTCTACATTTCTGTCGTGTGCCAGCTGCCTCTTACTGTATGTAATGAAGCAAAAGCAAAGAAATGTATCAATATCCTGTGCTCCAAGTAAGGGCAGAAAATGCCTTCCACAACCCCTTTGGTGACATCCCAATTGTAGTAGTCCTCACTTACTGACTGTAATTGGGACAGGCATCTGTGTCACCTAGCTTTTAATGTGCATATATTTTTTGTCTCTAAGTTGCCCACAGTTGTGTCATGATAAGGTTGGCTGCCAATAAATTTTATAAAGAAATACAACTGATCAATCAAAACATTCAATAGCTATTGTTTAAAAAGTGTTGGGTTAAGCAGTTGAACCTGGTGAATAAACGGAAGCGGGGACCAAAAGGAAAACACGGTTCTTGTAAGCTAGAGATGAAAGTAAAACAAGCCAGAAAAGACCCAGAAGGGGCACATCAATCCGATCTTGTTGCCCGGAAAACATCAGGTCCACTGCAGAATAATTGAGTTGGGGGGGACCTTGGAGGTCTTCTAGTCCATCCCCTGTTCAGGCAGGAGACCCTATTCCATTCCGAACAGACGGCTGTCCAATCTCCTCTGAAGACCCTCCAGTGACGGAGCTCCCACAACCTCTGGAGGGGAGCCATTCCCAAAGGATCCACCTTCGTTTGAAAGAGGCTTTTTAGATCTTCTCCCCAGCAGAAAATTGCAGCCACCAGTTTCACAGCCTGCAGCCCCAGCGGGCTCCGATCTGGGGAGGGAAGGAACCTGCAGCTGACACGCTTCAGCCCAGTTGCTTCTCTGCTTCCAGGCCGTGGAGGGAAGTGAACTGACTTGCTCCCGAACTCTCCTCCCACCTGTTGCCCCCAACTCACCTGCCAATTGCTGCTTCCATCCTGGGAAGAGCACAGAAGCCGCTCTGCGCACCGTCTTCCTCCCATTAGCTTCCCGGAAGAGGAAGTTCCTCGGCGCTTCTCATCTCCTCCCATCCTTTCTAGCAATAAAGTACTCAATGGTTTAAAAATTTCTTCTTTTTTAAGCTCAAACACGGATGGCGCTAAACTGTGGATGGCTTTCTAGGCAGATCTTGCATCACTGCCATCTAGCGACAGAAAGTAGAAAAACACGCTTTTCCCGGCTCCACCAAAGCCTTTGGAAGATGTTTTCACTGATTACATGGCAGCAGGTCGTTTTCGACTCCTGGCAACCGACCTTTGCAACTGATTGAAAAGAAGGATTCCGTTTATTGATGAGCAGAACCGTAACAACAGCATGAAGTTCTGGGAAAGCTGACAAAATGGCTGAATGTGTAGATGGGTCTTTATAGATTTCTGTGACTTTGAAGTATGAACTGTTCTCAGGATTGTGCAATGAAAGGGGCTTTTGTGTCTTTCGCTTTTTCAATGGTGGTGAGTTAATCCTATTATGTCCTAAAAGGTCACCCTCCTGTTCTTAGAATTTGGGCGGGGCAATGCACATTTTAATCCCATCAACTGGAGCTGAAGGTTGTTTGTTTGTGAATAGGCTGGCCTGGATTTCCTAATGATCACAAAACATCCACCTCTAAAGACTTCAGGCATCTGCTGGAAGCTGTGGGGCTGCTTTCTGCCTTTGTTAAGATTTTTTTCTCTCCATTTCTCCTTTGGGGAAATATAATATTCTGCCTTTTAATATCCCCAAAAATATTTCATTATCTGGGGGGATGGGGAATGTTTGTGATTACTACTTACGGTACACTCACACCTTTTGATCTAACTTTAGAGCAAGGGGGGACGTTAATTGATGAAATGATCTCAAGCACCTCAGCAAAATTTAAAGGACCAGGTTTCCCCATGGATGTCGACTGAAGGCTTTTAAGAAGAAACTGCACAGTCCCTTGTCTGAAATGGAATAGAGTCTCCGGCATTGATCACAGGGGTTGGAGTAGAAGACCTCTAAAGCCCCTTCCAACTCTCATAGTTTGTGTAAATACAGGTAGTCCTTACAACTTGCAACCACAGTTGAGCCCAAAATTTCACTGTTGCTAAGGGAGACATCTCTTTCTGTGACAGTTAAGTGAATCATTGCTGTTGTTAGTCACACAATTGTTCAGTGAATTGGGCTTCCCTGTTAACTTTCCTGGTCACAAAAGAGAATCACGTGACTCTGGGACACTGCAACTGTCATAAATATGGGTGTTTTGGCAAGCATCTGAATTCTGATCATGTGACCATGGGGATGCTGCAATGGTTGTGTGTAAAACAATCATCAAGTCACTTTTTTCAGTGCTGTTGAGTGGTTACTAAATGAATTGTTGTAAGTTGAGGACTATCTGTAAGAAAAAAGGCAAGAAATACTGTGTACAACCACACTGATTAACATAGTCCTCTCTTAATGACAGCCATTGGGATCCGCAATCTATTCCTAACTGATGTGGTCATTAAATGTCCTCACTTAACCATGCCACCTTACAATATCTGTTCTGTGGTCATTATGTGAATCACCATGTTCTGTTTAGTGCAACGTAGTGTCATGCCCCTGTCGGAGTCTGAATCTGAGAAGGAAGCCAAACAGCTGACAGGGAGTGGGAGTGTGGCTCCATTGGCTGTGGAGGAAACTGGGGAAGGGCAAAGTCCGACTGGGCAGAGCAGGGAAAACGTAAAACAAGGGAGAGGGAATTCAGAGGGCCCACTCCCTCTTCATCCTAGGGCACACAGGGAGGAATGGAGAAGAGAGCAATGTAGGTTGTGTGGCTTACGGAGGGAGAAAAGGGCCTGATTCCCTTTATTAGCTGCAGCTGGGAACACAGTGTATAAAAAAGGCAAGCTGCGTGCAGCAGGCTGCTGGGAGGAAATGTGACTTTATCTTGTATTGTCGTGGCTTATCTGTGTTCCTGGCATTTTCCCAACTGTGTGAGTTTTGCCATGCTTTCAAGTCTCCAATTCTTGCTCCTGCCCTGCCAAACTAATTACTTCAGTTTGGCTTGTTTGGACTGAAGTTACAGTTTGTGTGTACCTTGTTTTGGACTGAATTTTCTGCAGTCAAAGGCTATTCCTGGGAGAGTTTTTCTCCAGCCGGAAGGTAACCTGGACATTGGGGGCAAAGTTGGAGCTAATAAAGGGACTCCTGTTGCTTATCTGACTGTGTTGCCTTAGTGCCACGCCTCGGGTCATCACATGTACCATGACTGTGACTTGCAAGTTCTTGTCAATTTTGTTTGTTGGAAGCCAATTGTGAAGGTTCCAAATGGTGATTCCATGACTGTGGGACACCACAATTATCGTAATTGCAAGCCAGTGCCAACCCCAAATAACTGTGATGGCCACAACGTTGAGGAACACTTTTTCAGCACCAATGTAAGTGATAAGTGAGGACTGTCTGTAAGACCGAACATCCCAAAGGGTGTTCATTTAAGAAGCTCCGAAGTATAAGACAAACCTAACTTTTGGGGAGGAAAACAAAAAAAAAACCCTGCCTCTGCCTCCCAGCAATTTGCCTCCTTGCAGCAAACAGCTTGGTCAGCTTCAGCACAGCCTGATTAGCACAAGCAATTGTGCTAATTGTGCTGATTGTTGGATCGGCCTCCGAACGATCACTGTTTCAGGCTGCAGGGATTGCCATAGCCAATTGCTGCCCGAGCGCGCCCCATTTTCGGCCTCTGCATCCCGTTTTCAGCCTCCGCACGCCCCGTTTTTAGCCTCCGTGTGCCCGATTTTGGCCCATTCTAGGCAGTGGGGATCAGAACGGGCAGAAATAGGCAATGGCAATACCTGCAGCCTGAAACAGCTGATCGTCGTAAGGCCGATCCAACTGACGATCAGCTGCTTGTGCTATCAGGCTGTGCTGGAGCTAATTAGGCTGTTTGCTGTTTACTGCAAGGAGGCAAATTGCTGGGAAGCAGAGCCCAAAGGGTGGGACTAGTGGGTGGGCGGGGCTTCAGCCACATTCACTGTATAAGATGCACAGACATTTTCACACACTTTTGGGGGTGGAAAAAGTGTATCTCACATTTTGAAAAATACAGTATTTAAAAAAATCCTAGGTTAAACACAGTTATGTCAGGATAATAAATGGATGGTGCATCACTAGGAAATCCTGTGTTTGTTTGCTAGGTATGGAAGTTAAAAAAAATCACAGGAGGAAGCAGTGGCATTATCAGTTCCATATTGTTTCCAAGAAAAGAAACGTCCATAACGACAACCCCACTATGAAGGAGAACCGGTTTTAAAGCATGTAGTACCACCAATGGAATAAAATCTGACTCTTAGATTGGCTTTCTTAAATTTTGCCTGATATCTTTATGTGACCTTATACAAATATCCTGAGGCTTTGCAAGGGTTTCTAACTCCTAACCATAAGATGAGACATGATAAACATATGCACTAACATGTGACACCAAGGAAAGTGAGAAAGGAAAAATGATGAAAGATACATTTACTATTTTAAAGTTTAGAAATTTTGCACATGTTTAAATTCAAAGTAATTTGGAGCTAGAGACTGAGACCAAAAGAGCCCCTTTGTTCCTCCAGACGCCGGTCCTGATCTGCTCCTGATCACTGAGTGTCCTCCTACAAAGGGATCACGTGCAATGAGACCTACTAAAAAAGATTGTAACCTGTAATTTTGAACGGTGGTGGTGAAATCAACCATCTTGGAATTCTTTGGTGTCTTCCGATCCCAGCAAAATCAGGATTATTCGTCTGCATAGCTAAAATGTCACTTTTGCTGCTACAAATAATGTTCCTCTCTTTATTTAAAATGGATTTTGAAAAAAAAACATTAAGGAGCCCTGGGAGAGAAGTGGAAGAACAGAAAATGTCTCCCACGTGTTTGGGAAGAGAGCTTTGCATTACCGTGTCCCAACATTTATAGAAATGCCAACACTTTCCTTTGTCTTTCTCAAAAAGCTATTGATGCTTCTTACCCAATTCTGTTTTAGAAATGAAGCGTTATCTACAGTGCAATTTTTTTCTCACATCTCTCTACCAAGGGGGGGAGGGGACCACTAAAGTATCAGTCCCTTATGGATGCTCTCACACCCAGCTGTCAAAGGCTAACAAGGAGGCCCTCAAAACAAAGGAGATCACAGGAGATAAACCAGGAGATCCTGTGCCCAAAACTACAATCCTTTTTCTCCTCAACTCTTCTCCATGAAGGTCACCTGCAAGGCAGAACAGCTTTTACATCTGAAATTTTACCCTGGTTTTGTCATTGCCACAAACTCCCCCAATATATTTGCTACTCATATGGTATCTTCCACTTGCGTGCCTCATTCTTGACACAATCTGAACAGACATGCACTGAATTGCTGGAACTGTTAAGATGAACTTTGAAACCCTCTACTTCTCTTCTCCTCTCACTTTCTCTTTATATGAGGAACCACAATCTCTAAATATAGCCTGAGTGCTCCTATCCCTCCCCATGAGATGCTGGCTGCAGAATTCTGAGAGAGAGGCAGGGAGAAAAAGGCTGGCACTCTGTATGTGGTATTTCTATCATCTACATTGATAGAGATGCAAAGAACATTCCCAAAATTTTTTTTCACATAATTCCCAATTTCTGCAAAAATGAATATCCAGCAACCTCTGCTGCTGATAGCCAGATAGTTATTATCAAACTAATACGTTCCATTTTTTTTTCTTTCCTCCTTCCCATCTAATACCATGACATATTTGCCTACAAAGAATAAGGCAAATTCTTTGCAAACAAAGTCATCTATTTCTCAACTGGACTTACAATACGAAGTTAGAAATGAAATTCAAGCCTTCTCTACACTCATCACTTTGGGCCTCATGTGGATTTTCTTGTGTGCGATAAGATTGGAAGGTTTCCTGAAGTATTGATCACACTCAGGGCACTTAAATGGTTTCTCCCTTGTGTGTATATGATTCAGAAGGCTACTCCTAATACTGAAATCTTTCCCACAGTCTGGACACTCGTATAATTTCTCTCCTGTGTGGGTCCTCTGGTGTGTCACCAGGCTGGAATTATCACAGAAACAATTTCCACAATTAGGACATTCAAACGATTTCTCCTTGGTGTGAGTCCACGTTGCCATGCTCGCTAAAGCATTTACTGCATTGGGAGCACTTGTAGGGCTTCTCTCCTGGTTGAGTCGTCTGGTGCACCACGAGCTGTGATCTCTGAGAGAAACTTTTCCACAATCAGAACATTCAAAGAGTTTCTCTCCTATGTGAGTCCTCTGGTGTTGAACCAGGGTGGAATTCTGACTGAAAAATTTCCCACAGTCAGAACATTTTAAGGGTTTCTCTTCTGTGTGAGTCCTCTGGTGTTTCACCAGGTTGGAATTGTCACTGAAACTTTTACCACAATGGGAACATTCAAAGGGTTTTTCTCCTGTGTGAATCCTCTGGTGTTGAACCAGGGTGGAATTCTGATTGAAACTTTTACCACAATCAGGACATTCAAAGGGTTTTTCTCCTGTGTGAATCCTCTGGTGTTGAACAAGGGTGGAATTCTGATTGAAACTTTTACCACAATCAGGACATTCAAAGGGTTTTTCTCCTGTGTGAATCCTCTGGTGTCTCATGAGATGGGAATTCTGTCTGAAACTTTTCCCACAAACAGGACATTCAAATGGTTTCTCTCCTGTGTGAATCCTCTGGTGGCCAATAAGGCTGGAATTCTGACTGAAACTTTTCCCACAAACAGGACATTCAAAGGGTTTCTCTCCTGTGTGAATCCTCTGGTGTTTCACCAGGCTGGAATTGTCACTGAAACTTTTACCACAAACAGGACATTCAAAGGGTTTCTCTCCTGTGTGAATCCTCTGGTGTTGAGCCAAGCTGGAATTGTTACTAAAACTTTTCCCACAATCAGGACATTCACAGGGTTTCTTTCCTGTGTGAATCCTCCGGTGTTTAGCCATGCTGGAATTGTTACTAAAACTTTTCCCACAATCAGGACATTCAAAGGGTTTTTCTCTTGTGTGAGTCTTCTGGTGTGTCACTAGGTTGGAATTATGAGAGAAACATTTCCCACAATCAGGACATTCAAACAGTTTCTCCTTCCTGTGAGTCCACGTTGCCATGCTTGCTAAAGCATTTACCACATTGGGAGCACTTGTATGGTTCTCTCCTATGTGGGTCCTTTCATGAAACAAAATGGAGTTGTTCTGATCAAAGGTTTTGCCACAATCAGTGTATATGTAAGGTTTTTCTCCAGTCTGGATCCTCTCATTCATAATCAGCTGTGATTCGCATATTGTTACCTTGGCATGTCTATGGATCTCTTCCACAACTCATATTCTTGAGGTCAAAAATATGGATGATCCCTTTAGTGATGCTTTGATTTACTGGTGATTTTCTTGCTCCCAGAGTGAGGCCTGCAACACCGTCTGCTCTACATGGCTTTCCACTTGACCTTTTCCTCCCCACTAACTTTTTCATTTCCTTCTTTTGCTGAATGGAAAAATAATCTCCGTTCACTTTTCATGTAACATATGCTTGAATTCTACTTTTCCCAGCTAGAAATCTCTTCTTGATTTTCTCTAGTTTCTCTCTTACTTGCTGAGGAAGGTGAAGAATTGTGTGGCTCTTTGAAGGAAACGGAAGATATTTTGATTTCTGGACTGACTTGCTTTGCTATTCAGTGTTGCTTGTTCTCCTCAGTTGTCCAGAGTGCTCTTATTGCCATCCTCTTTGTCTATAAGATTCAAATAAAAAGGTATCTTTAATGGTTGTAGAAGAGGAGAAAAAAAGAAAAACATTTATATTCCAATGAAAAACTTTGAAATTCACTTGTTGACTGGGTCAATCACAAATTCTTAGCAATGTAAGAATTGTTACTCCCCATCAATTTGGAAAGGTTTAAAAGGCTATTTCCAAACAATTTAAAATACATCATTCTACAATGAGAAAGATTATTCACAAGTGGGAAACATTTCAGACAGTTGCCAATCTTCCCAGGAATGGACATCAAAGAAAATTCGCCCCAAGACCAGACGATGCAATGGCCAGAGAAATTGCTAAAAAACAAAGAGTTATATCTCAGACTCTGCAGGCTTCAGTTAGTGCAATTAGTGCATTACTGCAGGCTTCAGTGCATGACAGTGCAATTAGAAAAAGACTGAACAAATATGGTGTCAGGATTCCTGCAGTTGCCCTAATTAAATCGTGAGCCTCGAGCCAAACTTCAAAACCTATAATGAATTTATTAGGAGTGAACATGTAGGCAGGACCTGTTTGAAGCCGATTGTGAGACACGTAGTTCACTGTCACCCTTGACCCTGGTTTTTCCCACCCCTTTGGGTGCATCATAATTCATATTCTCCAACGAAATACGTCCATAACCAAGAGTCATCAATCACATTCTCCAATTAGCGATTTGTACGGCAGAGACTCCGTTCAGCTACTTACAATCTCTGCAAGTTATAAATGGAATGCACTTTCGATTCCAAACTGTTGCACTGCTCTTTCAAACTGCTTCCGCTCTCCCCCCGCTTTCTGTTGGCAACTGTAAAACGGGCCTAGAAATGTTTTATGAATTGACATTCAGCTCTCCTCACTTCTTGAAAGTGACGTGTACAACATAAAGAAACCACAAATTGATTACAGGTATAGAACTTAGGGTTGCAAAATCCCACCCACCCCATCGCTTGGTTGGATTTTCTGCATGGAACCTTGCTACAAGGCAATCAGCTTGGACTTTCCTACTCTTTACCCAAGATAGCTCTGATAAGGGATAGCTCTTTCACTTGATTAAATGTTGGAGTTGTCTCCTGTGCCACCTCGAATTGAGAATTTGCCGGATCTCATAATGGGCCTCATATGACCATGGGGTCTGGGGTCTCATGAGTTAGGGGCATCAGAGTCAATCCGACCCCGGGTTTTAAGAGGCTACTATGGAATACTGGGTTTATTTTCCCGAACAATTGGGGCAACTTCAGTTGCACCGTGACTGGGTTGATGATCTTTACTATGGGGAATGGTCCCATGAACTTTGGCCCCAATTTCTTGCTAAGGAGTCAACTCCAGATATTTGGTGGAGACGTAAACCTTCTCCCCCAACTGGGAATGGCCGTTGCGGGGCTCAGTGTTTGTCTGCCTGTCTCTTATAGGTCTGTGCTGCTTTTGCCAGCACTTTTTTTGACATTCTCCCAAGTTGCTTTCAGCATTGACATCCAATCAGTCAGGCTGACTGAGGAGGGGGATCCCTTGGATACTCAGGTATTGGAACGAAGTCCTTACCACTCACTACCTTGAGGTAGTTTAGTCTCATGCTGTGAACAGCATTATTGTACGTGACCTCCGTGACAGATAGGACGTCCACCCAATTGGACTGCTGATAATACATGTAGTACCTCAAGTACTGCTCTACCATGGCATTCAACCCCCGCCCATTGGTGCTCAGATGAAAGGCCAAGCTAAGACCCTGGGACGACCCAATAGACTGCAGGAACTCCCTCTGCCATGGCTGAGTTTCTCTCCATACACCCTAGATGTCAGGGAACAATGGGAGAGGCCAGGCGTCAGGTACCCTGGTAATGGTGATTAATTATGGGAATCAGCTTGCTGACAAGATTCCAGCAGTTGCCCTAATTAAATCATTAGCCTCAAGCCAAACTTCAAAACCTATAATGAATTTATTAGGAGTGAACATGTCAGCAGGACCTGTTTGAAGCCAATTCTGAGACACACAATTCCCTTGTCACCCTTGACCCTGGTTTCCCCCCACCCCTTTGGGTGCATCATAATTTATATTCTCCAACAAAACATGTCCATAGCCAAGAGTCATCAATCATGTTCTCCAATTAGAGATTTTTGTGGCAGAAATTCCAGTCGCCTAGTTACAATCTCTGCAAGTTATGAATGGCATACACTTTCGATTCCAAACTGCTGCACTGCTCTTTCAAACTCCTCCCCCCTTTCTGTTGGCAATTATAAAACGGGCATAGAAATGTTTTATGAGTTAACGCAACATTTGATGAAAACCAAACACAGCATATTAGCACAAGCATCTCATACAAACTGCAAAGCACAATGGTGGAGCAGTGATGCTTTGGGCGTGTTTTGCAACTGCAGGACCTGGACACCTTGCAGTCATTGAGCCGACGATGAACTCCTCTGTATACCAAAGTATTCTAAAGTCAAATGTGAGGCCATCTATCCCAGAGGTCACCAACCAGCGGTCCACGGACCACAGGGGGTCCGTGAGAAAATTTTGGTGCTCCGCAGCGCAGCCGTGTTTGCAACAGGGGTGATATTGGTGGCGGATGGACTGATGAGCGCGGGGAGGGTAGCACATGGGAGCAGCATCAGAGCTCTTCCTGGATGTTCCCTGGCCTGCAAGGGGAGGGCGCAATCTCCCATGCCCTTCCCCTCAGGAGTTCCAAAGTGCTTGCCGCCCCTCTGGTAGCCGACAAGCCTCCTCCCACCGTGCTTCTCTTCCTCCTTGCCAGAAGCGCTCACACACCCAGCGGGGAGGAGGCTTGGTGGGTGCCAGAGGAACAGTGAGCGCTTTGTGGCTCCTGAGGGGAGGGGTTGAGCCTCCCCCTCGCAACATCTTCACCTGAGGGCATCGCTGGCAGCCACTTCCTGCAGTTCAAGAGGTCCACGCTCTTCCCACTGCTGTTCGGCCTCCTCGATGTGCGGAGGCAGGAGGCAGCAGCCATGACACGGGTTTGCTAGGGAGACTGCAGGATTGCCCCACCACCCCACCAGCCATCTGGTCTTCAGCACGTGGCTCGTCGGCCTCCGGACATCAGATTCCCACCACCCAGCACCAGTTCAGAGGTTCCTTTCCCCCACCCCCGGGGACAGAGAGAGGGGGAAAAGAGAGAGACAAGACACACACACTCACACACACACACACACAGAGAGAGAGAGAGAGACAGACAGACAGACTGAAAGAGGGAAAAAGAGAGGGAGAGGGAGAGAGAGGGAAAGAGACAAGACAGAGATGGAGAGAGGGAAAAAGAGAGAGACAAGACACACACATACACAAGAGAGGGAAAGAGAGAGACAAGACAGAGAGAGAGAGGGAGAAAGGGAGAGGGGGGGGAGGGAAAGAGAGAGAGAGAGAAATGAGAGAGATGAGAGATCCCAGTGTTTTGTTTTCTGTGGGAAATGGATCCAAATGACTCTTTGTGTATTTAAGGTTGCAGAAGCAGGCAGCCAAGCTAAGTGCCTGAAGGACCCTATCCTGTCAGTGGGAGTCCAGGCGCTTCAGCGAATGGCATGCTGGATTCATATTAGTGGTCCGCAGGATTTAAAATTATGAATTTGGTGGTCCCTGAGGTCCAAAAGGTTGGAGACCCCTGATCTATCCAATAGTTAAAGCTTGACTGACATGGGATTATGAAACAAGACAATGGTCATAAAACACACCATCTTTTTCACAATGGCTGAAAAAGAAAAGGTAAAAGCTGTTGCAATGGCAGTCAAAGTCCAGACCTCAACCCGATTGGCGGGACCTCAAGAGAGTTGTGCATAAAAAACTCTCAATGGACTAAAACAATGTTGTAAAAAAGATGGGCCAGAATTCCTCCACAACACTGCAAGAGACTGATAAAGTCACACAGAAAAGAATTACTTCTAGTTGTTGCTGTTAAAGGTGGTTCTACAAATTATTGAATCATATGTTTTTTCACACACGACCTCTCCATTTTGGCTTTCTTTTTATAAAAAAATTATAACCTGATGTAATATGTCATGTATTGTTCTTCATCTGTGGTTGTATTTATCTACTTTTAAGAACTTCTAAGGACCAATTGATTTTTACTACGTCCTGATATATAAAATCAAAGAAGTCAAGGAGAGTGTAATTTTTTTTTTCACATGACTGTTTATCTGGAAGTCCCGGGGAGAGATTATACATTTGCAGATATATATATATATACACATATACACACACACACACACACACACACACACACATTCAGAGAGAAATAAAAATACATGCACCTACAATAAAGAAAAAATCCATGTCTTTCAAGCCTGAAAAACATCTCAAAATGGTAACAGCCAAAGACTAATGTTAATCAGGAATCTGATGAATTTGATGATTGCTCGTCTGTTCAGATGGCAAGGTTGAAGTTTAGGCCTCAACAGGCTTTACACTGGCGACAGGAAGGGCACCCAGCCAGTAAACACTCAGCTCCATTAAGTTGTCCCAACACCACCCCTCAAGGCATACATACACACACATACTATTTTAAAATTTAAAATTTTCGCGTTTAAATTCTAAATCACTTGGAATTATATCACTTGGAATTATATGTAATTATATTATATAGAATTATATAATTATTAATTTATAATGATATAAATTCTTTCTTTCACCCATCTCTCCCCACTTATGACTGTATGAATGTAACTTTGTTGCTTGTATCCTTGATTTTTTATTGTCTGTTTACTAGTATGATTTGATCGCTTATTATGTTTCCTAGTATGATTGATTGCTTATTTGTACCCTATGACAACTATTAAGTGTTATACCTATGATTCTTGACAAATGTATCTTTTCTTTTGTGTGTCCAATCACACTTGGCCAATTAAAAATTCTATTCTATTCTGTTCTATTCTAAATTAAGGCTCTAGCCAAGAGCCTCTTGGTTTCTCCACATGCCTGGCCTAGTCATAGTTGTTGGGTGTCCTTGAAAGATATCACATGATTGCGATATACTAAACAAGATTGTAACCTGTCTTTTTGAATGGTGTTGGTGAAATAAACAATCTTGGAATTCTTTGGAGTCTTCTAATCCCAGCAAAATCAAGATAATCCCTCTGCATATTTGAAGGAAACAGTTTTGGAAAAAATTAAGGAGCCCTGGGAGAGAAGTGAAACAACAGGAAAACGTCTTGTCCCAATGTTTACAGAATTGGTGACACTTTTCTTTATTTTTCTTTCTCAAAAGCTATTCATGATTCTTACACAATGCTGTTTTAGAAATTAAACATTATCTACTATGCAATCCCCGTCCCTACGTCTCCCCACCAAGGTAGGGGACCACAACAGCATCAGTCCCTTGGTGCTCCTCTCAACCCCCAGCCATCAAAGGCTAACGAGGCAAGCAAAGGAGATCACAGCAGGAGTTGCGAATAAAGCTGGAGATCCTGCGGCCAAAACCACAATCCCTTTTCTCTTCAACTCAATATTCCTACAGCTCTTCTCCATGAAGGTCACCTGCAAGGCACAACAGCCTTTACATTTGAAATTTTACCCTGGTTTTGTCACTGCCGAAAACTCCCCCAATATATTTGCTACTTATATGGCGTCTTCTACTTGGGTACCTCATTCTTGACACAATCTGATCAGACACGCTTGGTGCGCTGAATTCCTGGGACTGTTAAGAAGAGATGAACTTTGAAACCGTCTACTTCTTCTCTCGCTTTTTCATTATATGAGGAGCCACAATCTCTAACTTTAGTCTGAATGCTCCTATCCCACAGAGATGCTGGCTGGAGAATTCTGAGGCTGAAAATCATGGAGCAGACAAGGAAGAAAAAGGCTGGGACTCTGTACGTGGCATTTCTAATATCTACCATGATAAAAATGCAAAGAACACTCCCAAAATATTTTTACATAATTGCAAAATTTCTGCAAAAATAAATATCCAGAAACTTCTGCTGCTGATGGCCAAATAGCCATTATCAAACTAATATGTTTTAATGTGTTCTTTTCTTCTTCCCATCTAATATCATTACATATTTACCTACAAAAAAATCACGCAAATTCTTTGTAGCCAAATTAAATAGTCAGTTTCTCAACTGTACTTACAATGGGACTATGAAAGAAATTCAAACCTTCTCTACACTCATCACTTAGGGCCTCAGATGGATTTTCTTGTGTGTAATAAAAGCAGAATGTTTCCTGAAGGACAATCGACACTTGGGGCACTTAAATGGTTTCTCCCCTGTGTATATAAGCATATGATTTCCAAGGTTAACCCTACTCCTTCCCACAGTCTGGACAATCATAATGTTTCTCTCCTGTGTGTGTCCTCTGGTGTCTCACCAGGCTGGAATTGTGACTGAAACTTCTCCCACAATCAGGACATTTAAAGGGTTTCTCTCCTGTGTGAGTCCTCTGGTGGCTAATAAGGTGGGAATTGGTACTGAATCTTTTCTGACAATCAGGACATTCAAAGGGTTTCTCACCTGTGTGAGTTCCCTGGTGTATCACCAGGTTGGAATTCTGACTGAAACTTTTCCCACAAACAGGACATTCAAAGGGTTTCTCTCCCGTGTGAATTCTCTGGTGTCTAATCAGGCTGGAATTATCACTGAAACATTTCTCACAATCAGGACATTCAAAGGGTTTCTCACCTGTGTGAGATCTCTGGTGTATCACCAGCCTGGAATTGTGACTGAAACTTTTCTCACAATACGGACATTCAAACGGTTTCTCTCCTTTGTGAGTTCCCTGGTGCATCACCAGGTTACAATTCTGACTGAAACTTTTCCCACAAACAGGACATTCAAAGGGTTTCTCTCCTGTGTGAGTCCTCTGGTGTCTGACCAGGCTGGAATTATCACTGAAACATTTCTCACAATCAGGACATTCAAAGGGTTTCTCGCCTGTGTGAGATCTCTGGTGTATCACCAGGCTGGAATTGTGACTGAAACTTTTCTCACAATACGGACATTCAAACGGTTTCTCTCCTTTGTGAGTTCCCTGGTGCATCACCAGGTTGGAATTCTGACTGAAACTTTTCCCACAAACAGGACATTCAAAGGGTTTCTCTCCTGTGTGAGTCCTCTGGTGTCTGACCAGGCTGGAATTATCACTGAAACATTTCTCACAATCAGGACATTCAAAGGGTTTCTCGCCTGTGTGAGATCTCTGGTGTATCACCAGGCTGGAATAGTGACTGAATCTTCTCCCACAATCAGGACATTCAAAGGGTTTCTCTCCTGTATGAATCCTCTGGTGATTAATAAGGTGACAATTCTGACTGAAACGTTTCCCACAATCAGGACATTCAAACGGTTTCTCTCCTGTGTGAGTTCTCTGGTGTCTCACAAGGTTGGAATTGTTACTGAAACTCTTCCCACAATCAGAACATTCAAAGGCTTTCTCCCCTGTGTGAGTTCTCTGGTGACTAACCAGGCTGGAATTCTGACTGAAACTTTTCCCACAGTCAGGACACTTAAAGGGTTTCTCTCCTGTGTGAATCCTCTGGTGTTGAATCAAGATGGAATTCTGACTGAAACTTTTCCCACAGTCAGGACACTCAAAGGGTTTCTCTCCTGTGTGTGTTCTCTGGTGTTGAACCAAGCTGGAATTTTTAGCGAAACTTTTCCAACAGTCAGAACATTCAAACGGTTTATCTCCTGTGTGAGTCCTCTGGTGTCTCACCAGGCTGGAATTTTGACTGAAACTTCTCCCACAGTCTGGACATTCAAAGGATTTCTCTCCTGTGTGAATCATCTGGTGGCTAATATGGTTGGAATTGGTACTGAAACTTTTCCCACAAACAGGACATTCATATGGTTTCTCTCCTGTGTGAATTCTCTGGTGTATCACGAGCTGTTCTGATCAGAGATTTTACCATATTTAGAGTATATGTAAGGTTCTTCTCCAGTTTGGATGCTCTCAGGCATAACCTGATGTGATTTGCAAGTTGAATATTTCCCAGAACAGGCATAGCTATGCTCTACATGGCTTTTCCTTCCAGTACCTTCCAAATATATTGCCTCTTTTGCTGAATGGAAAAATAATCTCCCTTGACTTTTCATGTAATATATGATTGAATTTTACACAATATTTTTCCCAGCTAAAAATCTCTTCTTGATTTTCTCTCGTTTCTCTATCACCTACTGTGGAAGGTGAAGAATTGTGTAGCTCTTCGAAGGAAATGGAAAATATTTTGATTTCTGGACTGACTTGCTTTGCTATTCAATGTTGCTCATTATTCGTAGTTGTCCAGAGCGCTCTTATTGCCATCCTCTTTGTCTATAAGATTCAAATAAAAGGGTATCTTTAAGTGTACATAAAATGGTTGCAGAAGATGAGAAAAAAAGAAAATGTTTACATTACAATGACAAAGCAAACATGCCTCAATGCTCCAATAAGCTCTTACATTAATCATGATTCATTTGACACATGGAAGGCTACCCAGATCCAGGTTCGAATATCCATTCAATGAAGAAATTCATTTGTTGACTGGGTCAATCACAAATTCTTAGAAGAGCAAAGGGTTGTTTTCAAATACAGGGAAGTGAAAAAGAAAGAACTCCCTCTTTGATATCTTTGGTTTTACTTATCAGGACGTAAAAATATCATCACAATAAAAAAGAGTCATAGAATTTGAAAGGATCTTGGACATCTTCTAAACCAAACCCTGCTCAACCAGGAGACCCAGAGGTGGGCTGCTACCGATTCACACCTGTTTGCCGTGAGATGTGGGCATGTTTCCTCTGTGTGTACGTTTGGACAAAGAAAGGGGCAGTTGTTGGGGAAGAAGCATGGAGAGTGAGTACCTCTGAAGGAAGGGAACTTGGATGGAGGTAAGTAAGTGAGCCGAGCTGATGAGTTTGTGGTGGAAGCAAGTGGGGCGGTGGGGGGGAGGTTTAGAAAGGCACACGTCATGGCACTGGCACCTTCTGTGAGGAGACAATGTGTGGGGGAGCCCCTCCAGCACCGTGAGATGTGTGTGTGTTTGCTCTGTTTGTACATTTGGACGAAGAAAGAGGTGGTTGTTCAGGAGTGAATCCATGGTGGAAGCAAGCGAGGCACGGGGGAGGCTGAGAATGGCAGGAGCTGGACGCACGGACTGAACACCACGGCTTGTTTTGCAGGATCTGGAGCTTAGCGGGATCTTCTGGTTTAGAAAGCAGGTTGCGCCCCTTTCCCTGAAGCAAACTTTTCATTTGAAGCATGGATGGCCAAGGCTGCCTCATTGCTCCAGTTGGCCTTTGTATTCTCTGCTGCCTCCGCCACCTTTTGCTAGTCCAAGTTAAGAAACTTGAGTTTACTTCACGGACCTCGCTCTGTTACCTTTCTGTCATTCCCCCCACCCTCTGTCATTCCCCCCACCCGTTAAATTTCTCATCCTCCCTAAGGCTCTTGGCCCAATTTAGTGAGATGAAGAAGACGTGCCAGGTGCGGAGGGGAGAGCTGAGGATTTTTTGGCTCAGGATTGTATCTTGGCCATTACATTGGAGTTTCATTAAAAGTCCTTTATAAAAAGTGCAGCCGTGGAGCAGTGGGGAGGGAGAGGAAGAAGGGGGTGGATGCTAGCAGAGAGGAGAGTGCTTCTGGGATGAGGGACGCTGGTAAGAGAAAAAAGGCAGCTTGCAAAAGAAGAGCCAGCACAGCAAAGCAAGTGAGGGAGCGAAAATTTGGCCTGCCGGTGGGCCTCTTTATTCCGCCTCGCTCCCAAGGCAGCCAGGTAGCACCCGCCTCCTCGTGTGAGAAGCTACCAAAGGACCTTCTCGCCAGGAGCGCTGCCGTTGTTCAGATTCCCCACCTCCTTCTGGCAGCCCTCGGCCGAGCACGGCTGCCCCACAAACCAACACCAGCTTCGGCAACACCACCACTACCTGCACCCAAAATCTGTCATCTTGAAATGTTTCTTGAAAGTGACCCCAAAGGAGTGAGCAAAGTAGGCTTCTTATCCTACATTCTCATTAGGGGTAGTCCTTGATTTATGTCCACAACTGAGCCAAAATTTCCATTGCTAAGCAAGATTTAAGTGAGTTTTGCTCCGTTTTGTGATTTTCCTTGCCACTGTTAAGTGATGTTCAGTAGTACTAAATAAATATTGTATCTTGTTAAGGCTGGAGGCGGGGCCAGTTGTGGTGAGTGACGTCGAGTTGGCCACGCCCAGGCACTCACATGATCACCCAGCAGCCCACCACTGAGGAGACCCTACAACATTTCAGATAAGCGGTTGTCTCGCCTCTTCTGAAAAGCCCCAAGTGATGGAGCACCACAACTACTGCTTAATTGTCTCACCAGTAGGAAATTTCTCAGTGCTTCCATAGCTTAATGAGGTGAAGTACCAGTCAACTACTGCTAATAAAGTGCCCTTGATGAATTGTTAAGAAACAAAGAGTTATATCTCAGACTCTACAGGCTTCAGTTACCATGCTAAATGTTAAGATTCATGAAATTGCAATTAGAAAAAGACTGAACAAGTATGCTTCGTTTGGAAGGGCTACACAAGGCAAAGTCTCTTCTCTCTAAAAAGGTCATAGCAGCATGGCTGAGGTTTGCACAGTTGCACCTGAACAAATCACATGATTCTGGAACACTGTCCTTGTCACAGACAACACCAAAGTGGAGATATTTGCCCATAATGCACAGTGATACGTTTGACGAAAACCAAACACAGCATATCAGCACAAGGCATCTCATACAAACTGCCAACATAGAGGTCGAGAGGTGATGATTTGGGCTTGTTTTGCAGGCGCAAGACCTGCACACCTTGCAATCATTGAGTTGACCATGAACTGTATACCAAAGTATTCTAGTCAAAAGAGAGGCCATCTGTCCAATCGCTAAAGCTAGGCTGACATGGGATTATGCAACAGGACAATGGTTGCAAACACATCAGGAAATCTACAACAGAATGGCTAAAAAAAGAAAAGGATCAAGGTGTTGCAATGGCAGTCAAAGTCCAGACCTCAACCCGATTGGCGGGACCACAAGAGAGTTGTGCATAAAAAACCTCAATGGACTGAAGCAACATTGTAAAAAAGATGGGCCAAAATTCCTCCACAACGCTGCAAGAGACTGAGAAAGTCACACAGAAAAGAATTACTTCTCGTTGTTGCTGGTTCTACAAATTATTGAATCATACATTTTCCACACACGACTTCTTTGTTTTGGCTTTCATTTTATAAAATAAACGATGACCTGATGTGATATATCATATATTGTTGTTCATCAATAGAGAGAGAGAGAGATTTCAGAGAGAAATAACACACACACAATATGGAGAAAATCCATGTCTTTCCAGCCTGAAAAAAACCTCAGAGTGGTTACAGTCAAACCTTCTGCGCTAAAGTTAATCAGGAATCTGATCAATTTGATGATTGCTCATCTGTTGAGATGGCAAGGCTGAAGTTCAGGCGTCAACAGGCTTCTGAGGCCATGGAAACTTTCACAGGAAACCACTAGCCCAGGGGTCTGCAAGCTTAAACACTAAAAGAGCCATATGGAACCGTTTCCCACTGGGAAAAACAAAACAAAAACCTCGATATCACTCACTCCACCCAGTCACATGACCCCCTACCCAGCCACAAAACACTTCTCTATGTCTCTCTCTCTCCCCCTTTCTGTATATCTCTGCCTCTTTCCCTCCCTCTCTATCTTCCCCTCTCTCTGTGTATCTCTCTCTGTGTGTCTCTCAATGGCTCTCTCTCTCCCCCCCCCCAGTCTCTGTCTCCCTCTCAGAAAGTCGTTGCTGGGCCAAGCCAGCTAGCTCTCCTTGGGGCTCTTCGCCAACTCCTTTTATTTCTTCTTTTTGGAAATTCAGGCTGGCTGAGGATCGCCATGGTGGAGGCTGCCCTTCAGGCGACCTTCCTCCATCCCCTCCTTCTCCTCTCACGACCCCCTGGCCGGCTGTGGAGGGACCAGATGTTCCTCAAGCGAGCTCCAAAGTGCAGCAAAGGCATGCATGGGGCAGGCGGCTGCTCATTTGAGGGTCTCCCCACCTCACCACAGCTGGCCAAGGAGTTGTAAGAGGAGAAGGGGTGGTGCCCAAAGGGAATCCTCTGCCCCGGGTGGCACTCGTTTATAAACCAGTCCGGATTTCTAAAAAGAAGAAATAAAAGGAGTAGCCAAGACTCCCAAGGGTTCTTTCTGAGAAAGAAAGAAAGAGAGAAAGAGAGAAAGAGAGAGAGAGAGCCTTCCCCTTGTGTCATTGATTTTAATCTTTGGTATTAATTTTGTGGGAAGCCCCAGAAGAATGAAATATTTTGGGGAATGTTAAAAGAGGCAGATTATTATATTTCCCCAAGGAAAAGTGGAAGGAAAAAAACCTTTACAAAGGCAGGAAACGGCCCCAACTGCCCCCAGCAGATGCCTGAACTTCTTAGAGGTGGAGATTTTGTGCCCGTTGAGAAAGACTACTCACAAATACCTTTAGCTCCAGTTGGTGGGATTAAGAAGGACAGGACGTTTAGGGTATAATAGGGTTAACCCAGGACCTTTAGAAGAGCAAAAGGCTACATTGCTCAACCCCCGGGGAGGATTTCAAACCCAAAACCCCAAGCAATGTATTGGGCTAAGCTATCCCAACCCCATTTATTCAGAAAAGACCCAGAAGCAGCTCAATCCGATCTTGTTGCCCGAAAAACATCAGGTCCACTACAGAATAATTGAGTTTTGGGGGACCTTGGAGATCTTCTGGTCCATCCCCTTTTCAGACAGGAGACCCTATTCCATTCCGAACAAACGGCTGTCCAATCTCCTCTGAAGACCCTCCAGTGACGGAGCCCCCACAACCTCTGGAGGGGAGCCATTCCCAAAGGATCCACCTTCACTTGAAACAGGCTTTTTAAATCTTCCCGCCAGCAGAGAATTGCAGCCACCAGTTTCACAGCGTGCAGCCCCAGCGGGCTCCGATCTGGGGAGGGAAGGAACCTGCAGCTGACACGCTTCAGCCCAGTTGCTTCTCTGCTTCCAGGCCGTGGAGGGAACCGAACAGCCCGACTTGCTCCCGGACTCCCCTCCCACCTGCTGCCCCCAACTCACCCGCCAGCCGCTGCTTCCATCCTGGGAAGATCAGAAAAGCCGCTCTGCATTCCACCTTCCTCGCATGACGCATCCGGAGAGGAAGTTCCCCTGTGCTTCATTGCAATACTCTATGGTTGAAAATCTCCTTTTTTTTTAAGCTCAAGCACTAAAGTGTGGATGACTTTCTCAGCAAAGAAGTTGCCTGACCGCCATCTAGCGACCTGAAGTGGAAAAACACGTTTGTTCAGGCTCCACTCTGGCATTTGGAAGATGTTTTCAGTAATTTACATGACAGCAGGTCCTTTTCGTGAAATAGTGAAAGGTGACTCTACCTAGCTCCGTTTTAGATGCCTTTGTGTCAGTCTTGATGACTGGCCTTGCAGTTTCCTTGGCAACGGTTTTTGGAAGTGGTTCTCCCCCCCCCCTTTTCCTGCTTCCTAGACCTGAGTGGACTGACCAAAGTTGAACAGATGCTTTTGCCCTTCAGGTGGGACTGGACCTGAGCGTTTCTCTGTCTCTAACCTGCTGCCTTCACCACTACACTATAGTCAACAGCAAATTCAAGGATCCAGCTTTCAAGATGAACCAATCAATTAATCTGAAAAGATCAAGAAGTGTTAAATTTAACATGGGAAATAACCGAGACAACCAGGCGTTAAGGATAACCCTTTTATTATAAGCTAACAGGGTTTCCAAAGTCAAATCGCAGGCTAACAAATGCGGCTGACAGGCGACAGCTGAGCCTGTCTGACACCGCACCTTTTATAGTGTGCTGTAAGACATGGCAGCCAATCAACTGTGTTAGGAATCTGTCCACCAATTAGTTGGGTTGGCAATATATAAACCAACAATGTATGTTTGTGGCTTTAAGAAAAAAATCACTGTATTGATTCCGATTGGTTGACTGTATTGCAAATTGCCATAAGAGGGAGCTAGAGGTCATGGCTTGCTCTCTCTGACATTCTGTCTCTCTGACATTCTTTGCTATCTAAGGTTCTCTGTTGTGCTTATACTTTGATATCTTTGTTTATTGTAAATGACAAAGGCAACCGGTAAGAAGACTTTGTAATTGGATATTATTTGGACTGTTAAACGTATATGACCTGGACCGTTTATTGGACTGTGCTATTTCTTAAAGTAAACTTTAACTCAATTTAGTGTATCTGTGTGTGACTGAATAATTATTCATAACTACTCTCATGAACTTTTCCATGTGCATATCCTTGTTACTCAAGGGTTATTCTGTACATATCATAACAAGCTGTCACGCTGCTCCTGAAGAACTTATATACAACAGGAAGGGACTTGATGATCTTGAGTCCAACCTCCTGATCAAGCAGGAGACCCTAAGTTGCTTCTCTCCTTCATTAGTTTCCATCCGTTGTTCCTCATCCTGTCTATGGTGCTTTGTTTGGAAGACAACTTGACTCCCTCTTCTGTATGGCATCCACTCAAATATTGGAATACTGCTATCATATCTCCCTTTGTCCTTCTTTTCATTAGACTAGACATACCCAATTCCTGTAACCATTCTTCATGTGTTTTAGCCTCCAGCCCCCTATTCATCTTTGTTGCTCTTCTCTGCATCCTTTCCAGAGTATCTAGTCTAGTCACTCTGGAGGGACTAGAATTGGATGCAGTATTCCAAGTGTGGTCTTACTCAGGTTTTGTAAAGCAATACTATAACTTCACATGATCTTAATTGTATCTCTATTAATGCAGTTTAGGATTGTATTGGTTATTTTGGCTGCTATCACTCACTGTTGGATTACATTTAAGTGATTGTCCGCTAGGACTCCAAGATCCCTTTCACAGTTACTGGCATTAAGCCAGGTTTCACCTAATTTATACCTATGCAGTTGGCTTTTCTTGTCTAAGTGTAAAACTTTGCTTTGTGTAATATCATATTGTTAGATAGGGACCACTGTTCAAGTCTGTCAAGTCTTTTTTTTGGATCTTGAGCTTGTCTTCTGGGATGTTGGCAATTCCTGCCAGTTTAGTGTCATTTGCAAACGTGATGAGTTCCCCTTCTATTCCCTTGTCTAGATAGTTTATGAAGATTTTGGTCAGTGCTGGGTCTAAAATTAAATCTGGGGATACCCCACTGCTTACTTCCCTCCATGTGGGTGTAGTTCCATTGAGGACTACATGTTGAGTACAATTTGTCAGCCACTTAGGAATCCATCTTGTAGTGGTGCTGTCTGTCCCACATTTTTCTAGCTTTCCCCGAAGTAGCTTGTGATCTACTTTATCAAATGCTTTACTGAAATCTAAGTATACAATGTCCACAGCATTTCACTGCTCCACTAATTTAGTCAATTTGTCAAAGAATGAAATAAAAGTTTGTTTGGCAGGATCTGTTCTTGTTCAACCCATGTTGGCTACTGGTTATTATTTTGTTTGCTTCTAGGTGTTCACAGATTTGTTTTCCAGGATGTTACCAGTTATTAAAATCAGCAGATTTGTCAGTAAATTCCTGGATTATTATTTTTTTACTGTCCTGCAACGTTGGGAGCAGCTTTACAGAGCTCTGTGCAGGCAAGCTGGGCAGCGTCTGCAGACCTCCCCCACGCCTGCAGTTTGGAGGGATTGTAAACACGATCGGCAAACTGATAAGAGCTCAAGCCAGCTGATCGTGTAGCTGGTTGCTGTGTTTTTCCCTTGCTGACTTTGCTCGGGGCTCTGTATAGCCTCCTAAGGAGCGATTCTTCAATCTTGGAGCCTGTTTTCCTGTAGTCAGCGGCCATCTTGGATTCAAGCCTTCCACCACGAGGTGAGTGGCCATTTTGTAAGCCCAGGGGCCGTTTATACCCTAAGGGGCTTAATAGAAAAATTTTTAAACAGCTTCTTTCCAATGCAAGAGCCTTTATTTTACAAATCGAGCAAGATAAGGCTCTGGCAGAGCTTTCCCCCCCAGTGGAATAGTCTCTTAAGCCCAATAGGAGAAAAAGACGTAGGCAATGCACCCAATCAGTCCAGAGGGAGGTGGCTGCTAAAATCAAAGCTAAGGCTCTAGCCCCTAAGAAGGCAACTCAGGCTGAATTGAGGGCAGAGAAGTGCAGACATGCAGCTCTAGAGAGGCAGTTCAACAGAACTATTCAACAGAAGGGAGTGCAACTACAGTATGTTTCAGGTGATACTCGTGGGCCCCAACTAAGCCCTCCCAGGGGAGGAGAAGTTATCTATGAGCCTTTCCATCCTCCATCCTGGTCTCTTGAGGCTCTTGCTGTAGTCAGATCCTCAGGATTTAAGCAGATCTGGGCCTTATTTCCAACAGGCTTCTGTGCCCTATGCTCCTCCCCCTCCCTCCAGGCCTCGAACCTCTCCTCAGTCTAGGCCTGAAGCCACCTTCACTCCCACAGCAGCAGGCCTTTGGCCTTCTGCCTCTACCTTTGAGCATAGACCAAGGGATATCCAAGATGTAGTCTCATCAGCCATTAGGCAGGGATTGGCTGAAGGCTTCAAGCAAATTCTTCAACCTCTGGAAAGGGTTCAGGCCCTTCTCCCTTCTCAATCTATAAGTTCCTTGCCTCATCATCCTGATTTACACTGGCCTCAGGACCTCAGGGTCCATTCTTCTCTACCAGAATGGGAGGAGGTTGATGAGGAAGGAAGGCCTTCACCATCTGAACACAGTTACTCCTCTCAGAGTGTGAAGAGGGTGAGATTTTTGACCAAAATCTTTCAGAGGAAGAGGATTCTTGCCCAGAGCAGACATCCTCTGCATTGGTCTTCAAACCTACTCTCCTCAGACCATTACTCAGCAAGGCCTTGGTCACTGCCAAGCTGTCACCAGAGGAAGTGGCTCCTGAGCCACAAGGAAATCCCTCTAGCCAAGGGGATTTGCTCTTCTCCAAGCCTGTAGTGCATGCAGAGGTTTTGCCTTCTCCCATTTTGTTCCTGGACATGGTCAAGGAACAATACGCTTCTCCTTCGGGAGGTCCTCGCCCATCTTCTCTAGATAAGCGTTTCTACAATGTCAGCGCAGCTCTGGACAATGCCCTGGCAGTGCCTTCTGTTGACATTCCGGTTCTGGCCTCGTTCTCATCTTCTGGCACTCCCACGGAGCCAGAAGATATCCTGAAACCGGATGATAAACGTTCCAAACAGACCCTCAAGCGCAATCACCAGGCTGCTGCTTGGGCTGTTCGGGCTTCAACAGCAGCATCCTTCTTCACCAGGGCATCCATATGTTGGCTGCACCAACTCCAGAATAGATTGCCTGCTTCTGACCTTCGGTCTCACCAAGACCTTAATAAGATTATAGCAGCGGCGGAATTCACTGCGGATGCCACTCTCAATTCCGCCAAATTTGCATCCAAGGCCTTGGCATCTTCTGTAGCAGCAAGAAGACTTTTATGGCTCCGAAATTGGCAGGCGGAGTCACGCCGAAAATGGAAGCTGGCTTCAGTTCCTTTCGCAGGTGATAAGCTTTTTGGCGATGCTCTGGAACCTTATCTCATCAAAACCAGAGATAAACGTAAAATTCTCTCTTCCTCTGGGAAAAAAGCCGACTATCGCCCTGCTCCTTATCGCCCTCCTGCCTTCCGAGCGGAGACCTCATCTCGCTTCCCCCGCTCTCACAGGCTATACTCCCAACGCCAAGACCAACGGGCGGAAACATCTGGCAGGCAACAACCTTCTACTGGTAAACGGCCCTTTTGGGGGGGAGGGGGTCGTTCCTTCCGTTGCTCTAAGTAATCCCTCATTTTCCCCACCCATCAGAGGTCGCCTAGCCTTCTTTGCCTCCAAATGGGAGGAGTCAACGATGGATGCCTGGGTGCTCAGCACTATTAGGTCAGGGTTACAATTGGACTTCCTAACCCCACCCCGCAAAAATTTTTTGATCTGTCCTGTGTCTCAGGACATTTCCAGGCAAGCCCTCATGAATCAGGCCATTCAGCACCTTCTTGAAATCAGGGCTATTCAACCTGTTCCCCTGTCTCAATGGGGACGTGGGCTTTACTCTCGCCTTTTCATCATTCCCAAAGCCTCAGGTGGGTGGTGAGCCATCCTTGATCTAAAATTTCTCAACCAAAATACAGGCGATTTAAAATGCAGACTCTTCATTCTATTTTAGAGAGCATTCGGGAGGGCGACCTCCTCTCTTCCATTGATCTCACTGAGGCTTACCTCCACATCCCAATTTGGCCTCATCATCGCCAGTTTCTCCGTTTCTGTTATCAGAATACCCATTACCAGTATCGAGCACTTCCCTTCGGCCTCTCATCGGCTCCAAGGGTCTTCACAAAGGTTCTGGCAACATTGGTGGCATCTCTGCGTTCTATTCCAGTGAGGATCCAATGCTACTTGGACGACATTTTGATTCTTTCCTCTTCCATCCTTGCAGCCCATCGGGATCTGCAAATTACCCTGTCGTGTCTCCAGAGCCACGGATTTTCCATCAACACCAAAAAGAGCCAGCTCTCTCCTACAACTCCTTAGAACAGTGTCTCTCCGTTTCCTGGCTCTGAAGGTAGTGTTCCTTGTTTCCATCACTTCTGCCAGGAGGGTTTCTGAGCTTGCTGCTCTTTCCATCAGACAGGACCTTTGTTCCTTTCACGATGATAGGGTTGTTCTTCATCTGGACCCCTCATTTATTCCGAAGGTTAACACCTGGTTTCACAGGTCCCAGGACATTGTTTTGCCTGACTTCTGTCCTCTCCTGCACCATGACAGAGCGGCAGTGGCACACACTAGACGTAAGAAGGGCTCTTAGAATATACATTAAGCGCACTTCCTCCTTCAGGAAGTCGGAAGCCATGTTTGTTTCCTTTTTCCCTTCTCACTTGGGGCACAAGGCCTCTTCTCCTACTATTAGCAGGTGGGTCAGGTCTTGCATTGAGCAGGCCTACAAAGCTGCAGCCCTTCCAGTTCCCCGAGGTCTGACGGTGCACTCTACCAGAAGCGCGGCCACTTCTGCTGCCTGGGCAACCCAAGCATCCTTGGGGATTTGTCGTGCGGCCACGTGGACATCCCCGTCTCCCTTCATCAGACACCACCGTCTGGATGCTTTTGCCTTGGCGACTGCAGCCTTCGGCAGACGGGTGCTTCAACGAGTGGTTCCACAGTTGGTGTGATGAGCGAGACGAGGACCCGCCCGTGGACATGCAAGCTTTGGTATGTCCCATCCTGGGCTCTCAATGCAGAATGGAGGAGAATGGGCGTTGGTAGAAGTTACCGTGAACACCCTTTCTATCTATGCTGCGAGAGAGCCCAACCCCTCCCTTGATTCGTCCGGAGAGGGTAAGACATATTTCTGTATTTATTTTGGGCTTTCAGAGACACCTTTCAGTCTGTCAAGTATCTTCGCCAAAGCTGGGGTCTCTCCCGGGGGCTGGCTTTTATATCTTAGTACAGACTCAGCTATGACATCATAGGAAGGAGTCAACCCATCCTGGCCTCTCTTGCAGCATAGAAATGGCATTCACGGTAACTTCTACCAATGCCCATTCTACAAACTAGTGCCTTCCAAGTCTTTTATCCAAAATGTTTGGGAATAATAAATCTAACTCCTGTGGAGATTGGAAAGCTGCGCAGAGAGATTCTTCCGTCTAGTGAGATTTGGCTCTGCAAGGATGCAGACAGACAGAATCTCTCCTACCTAGGTGTGGTTTGGAAGCAAGGAGAGTGGATGTTTCCAGTTATTCTTCCATGTTTCATTATTCTATTGATAGAATGAAGCTTGAAATAATTTAGCGGCTGTGCACAGAAACAAGAACTTCATAAAAAATTAAAGCATAACACCTCTCTAATCTTGAGAAGTTAAACAGGTCAGGCTTCACTCTTCAATGTTTGCTCAGTTGCAAAAGTAGGTTTTGGGGTGTTAACCTATATTCCTGCTTCCCACCAGTTTCCTTGGCAAGGTTTTTTGAAAACATTTCCCCTTTCCAAGGCCTGAGAGGACAGGACAAGGTCTCTGAGATAGCTTTGTGCCTACAGCAGGACTGGAAATGAGTGTCTCAGCCTCAAGGCTTGTGACCACCAAACTGGGCCTTCTTCCTGCCCACAAAATCTATCCATTCAGCTGTACCTGCTACTCCAACCCCAAATTAAAGGCTGCAGCTTTCAAGTTCCAGTATCTTCCAAACAACACATACTTTACACCTTTCAATCTGCGTTTCAAATTTTGATTCTGAGGAAATGGACTGTTCTTCTGAGTGGGGACTTATGGCTTTTTACCCAGTCCTGTGGACCATCCCCTCTGACTCCTAGGTTGGCTTTATTTAATTTTCCTTGATATTGTTACATAGCCCTGTAAGAGATTCAGAGACTTTGGGATCATTGCAAACATTTCCAACCCCTAACTACAATAAGATGAGACATGATAAAGACGGTGCATTAAAATGTGACACCAAGGAAAGAAAAGAAGGAAAATGGATTAAATATATTTTTACTATTTTAGTGTGGTGCGGTGAACTAGAAGTGGAGCTTGTTAGGGTTTGAGGGGATTAACCCCTAGCAGAGTATTTCAGCAGTAGTCAAGCCAGGCAGCCAAAGGAGAGCGGAAGGGCCCCAGAGTATACACACACTGAACACAAACACTGTTTGTAGTTTAAATAGTTTTTAATCCAGTTAGAGTTTAAGCATTGTCATTCAGTCCATTAAGTCATTCACAGTATTTCCATCCAGTAAGACTCACTAGTATAGTCCAAGTTAAGAGTCCTTGCAATATCTTTATCAGCCGATAAAGATATCTTCCTCCTCCTCCGGTTTCACTCTCCAGAGAAACAAACGCTGGATATTCAGCAAACAGTAGCAAACAATAACAGTTCAGTCACAGGCACTCACAGTCAGTAATCACAGTTATTCGCAGCAGCACACAGTTACAGCCAGCTCACAGTTACAGACAGTAACAGACAGTAAACCACAGTAAGCTTTCCAGCTTCTAATGCTTCCTTATATTGTAACTTCTAACCGCACCTTAATCGGCTAATTGCCTGCTGCATTGTGCTTAAAGTGATAATCACTTAAACCATGATATCTAAGTTTTATATATTTATTCACCCAAACCATATTTGGTATCAATGTTATACCTAACATACTCCCTTTGGGTGAAATAAATATATAATACCTTTACAATCTTATCCCATATTTTTCACAACTCTCCTGGTGCTTACTGGCACCTTGGGCTTTAGTAAAATTATCAGCTAAATTGTCCTCCGACATACAGTACTCTAGCTGAATCATCTTACTTCTTACAGATTGTCTCAATGCTTAGGTATCTTAGATCTGTATGCTTGCTCCTTGTTTTTACTCCAATATTTGTGGCCATTTGAATTAAGCTGCCTGATTATCTTCATGTATAATTATAGGATAATCTACAGTTATACCTATATCAATTAACATTTGTTTATACATTATTAATTCTGTACATAGCAATGATAAACAGGAGAATTCTGCCTCCATAGTAGACAAACTTATATGCTGTTGTCTTATTGACTTCCAGCCTATTAATGTTTTACCCAGCATTATGGCTGTTCCTGAAGTCGACTTTCTAGTGTCTCTTTCGATGCAAAACTAGCATCTGCATAAGCACACAAAATTAAATCACCCTTTGGTTCTAAATACAATGAATAATTCATTGTCTTTTAAGATATCTTAATATCCTCTTAGCTGCATTCCAGTGTCTTTCACATGGTGCAGAATTGAATCTAGCCAACTGATTCACACAGTACGTATATATCTGGTCTAGACCAATTACTAATATAACTCAAACTACCAATTAAAGATTGATAAATCACCTATCAAACTCCGGACTTTGTCCATCAGTGTTGCTAAACTCCTGACTCATTGGAGTCTTAGCTGGCTTACAAAGCTCCATCTTGTAATCTTTTAGCAATTTGCTTATCTTATCTTCCTGAGATATCTTAAAACCTTTCCTTGTTTTCTTTATATTCAAACCGAGATACTTCTTTATCTCCCTAATTGCTTGATCTTTATTCTCTTCCTAATGATGCTATTATTTTATTAGCTTCATCATTAGTTTCAGTTATCAAAGCAATGTCATCTGTGAATAGTAATAATAATGATACTTTCCCATTTGTTTCCTCTTAAACAGACATGGATCGGCTAAACCAGCTTTAAATCCTATATTGTCTAGTTCCTTTACAATATACTGGTTCCATTCATAGCCTGATTGTTTTAGACCATAGAGGCTTTTCTTTAACAACCAACAATCATTATTATCCTTATTTTCACTTTTAATACCAACAGGTTTTTTTCATATAAATAATATGTTTTAATGGGCGGCAAGTAAGCAGTTTCCACATCTAGATGGTTAACTACATAGTTTTTACTAGCTGCCCACACTAAAGCTGCCTCAAGGTTGTTGCCTTAAGACTAGGTGCAAACACCTCATCATAGTCATTAGCATTCTGCCTAAAACCTTGGGCTACTAACCTTGCCTTATGGATTAAATTACCATCCTTATCTATTTTTACCTTAAATATCCATTTGCAGCCAATGGATTTCTTTCCTGCAGGTAATTTGGCATTTTCATACACCTTCATATCTCTTAATGAATTCAGTTCCTTATTCATTGCTGCATACCATTTTTCTTTTCCTTATTAGGATACTTTTAATTTCTTCAACAGAATTAGGAACTTGATTAATCTGGCACACTGTGTTAGCCTGGTACCTATCAGGCGGTCTAAATACACGTGTAGTTCTTCTGGGAATTACAGGGCTTACAGGAGGACTTGTTGAACTACTACCTGTTCATCTTCCTCATCCTGTTCAGCTATTGAATCTGTTTCTTCCTTTATGGGCACTATTTCATCCTGTATTTGTCTCTTTACTTTATTTTTAAAGTTACAGGGATAACTAATGGGATTTCTATAGGATTCAATAATTACATCTTATTGGCATCCTGTTCTAATTTCTCCCATCCTTCATGTTCTAGAAATTGGGCACTAGCACTACATAACACTTTAGATGTGCCTTTCTCCCAAAATCTATATGCCCTATGGTTTGCCTGATAACCAACGAAGAAAATCTTTAGCTCTATGTTGCCCTTTTTTCTGAGTTGTGCAGGAATATGCACCCATGCTGGTGCACCAAATGTGTGCAGGTAACTTAGATCAGGTTTCCTGCCATGCCATCTGGTAAATGGTATTTCACCTGTTGTTGTATTAACAACGTTGTTCAATATGTTATTAGCACACATTGTAGCCTCCCCCACAAAGAATCAGGTAACCCAGAATCATTTAACATTGTTCTAACCATTGCCTGTAGTGTTTGGCCTCTTCTTTCAATAAAAGCATTATGTTCTGGCCTGTATGGAGCAGACTTTTATGCTCTATTCCAGCTACCTTAATTCTGTTCTGGAATTTGTTATTAATAAATTCCGTGCCATTATCTGTCACCAGGGTTATCAGTTTACGCTTAGACTTTCTTTCAGCAAACCTAAGCCAATTGAAAAATGTTGATATGTTTCAGTTTTTCTTTTCATTAAATAGCAAAACCCATATCTAGAATAATGGTCCATAATGCTCAGTATATATCTAGCACCCCATACTGGGTTTCTTTGGACCTATGATGTCTGCAAATACCACTTCTAAAGGTTCTTTTGTTTTGAAACCATTTAGCCTATTTGCAGGCAATACTTTGCTCTTATCTTCACAGCAAACATTACAACGCAAATATTTATCACAAGGTTTTAACCTTATTCCTTCAGATAACTCAACTGTAATGCTTTTAGCATTTTAAAATTTACATGCCCCAAACGCCTATGCAATAAATGGATACATTCATCATGAGGCTTTATATTATTAAATACAGTTTGAGCCTCCCTTTCTTACTATTATCTAATACATATAATGTTCCATTTAAAGCTGCAGTTACCCTTTTGTTATCTTTTTTCAATTATGCAATTATTATCTTTAAAAGTAATTACATAACCTAATTTATCTAATACCCTTACTGAAAGCAAATTAAACTTTAGTTGCGGTACATACAACATTTTTATATCCTGGTTTATGTACGGACAACGTGCAAAACCTTGACCTTCGCTTTCAGGTTCCAGCCATTTGCAAGTGATATATGTTGAGAGCTTTAGACATTTTTATAAATTTTGTCTTATCTCTTGTGATGCAGTGGGATGCGCCACTGTCAACCACCCATAAATTATTCTTCACATCAGAGTTGCTAAACGTGGCTAGTTCAAATACTTTCTTTGGCTTTTTTACATTCTGGCTTTTTCTCTTTTTGCAGAATCTTGCCAAATGTCTCTGCCTCCACAATTAAAACACTTTTTAATTGTGTATGCTGTCGAAGATAAATTCTCTTCTTCCAGGTGCTTTACTTTGCTTTGCTGGTTTCTTTCAAGCTTGAAGATAATTTCTCTTCTTTCTTATCTTCTCTCAGCTCGTCACGCCACGCCTTCTTCTGGCTTCTTCTAGTAGCCTGCCTGTAATGTCGGTTAATGAGAGGCTTTCTTTGGCAATACCTCTAACGAAGTCACATAGTCATCATAGCTTTGATCTAATGAAGATAATATTATGTAGACTTGTTGCAGTTCATTAAATATAAGCTCTTTTTCTTGCAAATCTTGAAAAATGCTCTTCATACAGTTTAAATGAACTAACATATCTCCATTCCTCTGAAGATGCGTTCAAAAAGCTTCCGTAAGATTTATATGTGCTCCTACACTGTCCCGAACATAAATCTTCCTGAGGTTCTCCCAGCAGTTTGCAGCATTTTCTTCTCCACGAATATGGACAAGCTGCTGATCACAGAGAGTCAGTCCATGATGCATAAAGCCTGCTCATTTTTCAGTTTAAAGTCTTGTAACTTTTCTTTATCATCATCATTAGCAGGATCCCAGCTACTCACATCTGGTGGGTTTGCTATAATGTCCCACAAACCTTCTCTGCGTAGAAGTAAACTACATTTCATTGACCATGAAACATAGTTTGTTCCATCCAGCCTGGATATCATGGACAGTTGTGACAAATTTACTTGTGCCATTGCTCTTCAGATATTTTGACTATTTTAAACTAATTAAAACAGTTTGTTTTTACAGTAATGTGCAACTCACACCAACTCTCTCTGCTATATCCTGGTTAGTTAGACTATGCTGCTGGGCCCATAACCAATGTTAGGGTTTGGGGATTAACCCCAGCAGAGTATTTCAGCAGTAGTCAAGCCAGGCAGCCAAAGGAGAGCGGAAGGGCCCCAGAGTATACACACACTGAATACAAACACTGTTTGTAGTTTAAATAGTTTTTAATCCAGTTAGAGTTTAAGCATTGTCATTCAGTCCATTAAGTCATTCACAGTATTTCCATCCAGTAAGACTCACTAGTATAGTCCAAGTTAAGAGTCCTTGCAATATCTTTATCAGCCGATAAAGATATCTTCCTCCTCCGGTTTCACTCTCCAGAGAAACAAACGCTGGATATTCAGCAAACAGTAGCAAACAATAACAGTTCAGTCACAGGCACTCACAGTCAGTAATCACAGTTATTCGCAGCAGCACACAGTTACAGCCAGCTCACAGTTACAGACAGTAACAGACAGTAAACTCACAGTAAGCTTTCCAGCTTCTAATGCTTCCTTATATTGTAACTTCTAACCGCACCCTTAATCGGCTAATTGCCTGCTGCATTGTGCTTAAAGTGATAATCACTTAAACCATGATATCTAAGTTTTATATATTTATTCACCCAAACCATATTTGGTATCAATGTTATACCTAACAGAGCTCTTGCTTCACAATCAGCAGGTTGTGAGTTCGATCCTAGGTAGAGGTAGATGTTCCTCTCTCTGGGCACAATGAGAATATATATGCTGCGAACTCCGCATTGGTGACAGGAAGGGCATCTGGCCAATAAACATTCAGCTCCATTCAATTATCCCAACACCACCTCGCAACGCATACACACACACTATTTTAAATTTTAGAAATTTTGCATAAGTTTAAATGTTTAAATTCGAAATCACTTGCAAGCGAAGGAGATCACAGCAGGAGTTGCGATTAAAGATGGAGATCCTGTGGTCAAAACCACAATCCCTTTTCTCTTCAAATCAATATTCCTACAGTTCTTCTCCATGAAGGCCACATGCAAGGCACAACAGCCTTTACATCTGAAATTTTACCCTGGTTTTTTCACTGCCCCAAACTCCCCAATATATTTGCTACTCATATGGTAACTTCCACTGGTGTGCCTCATTCTTGACACAATCTGAACAGATTTCTTCTTTTCTCCTTCCCATCTAATATCATGAGATATTTGCCTACGAATATCAGGCAAATTCTTCACAGTCAAATTAAATAGTCACTTTCTGAACTGTACTTACAATGGGACTATAAAAGAAATTCAAACCTGCTCTACACTCATCACTTAGGGCCTCAGGTGGCTTTTCTTGTATGCAATAAGGGCGGAATGTTTCCAGAAGGATCATCCACATTTGGGGTACTTAAATGGTTTCTCCCCTGTGTGTATAAGCATATGATTTAGAAGGTTAATCCTACTACTGAGATCTTTCCCACATTCTGGACACTCATAATGTTTCACTCCTGTTGAGTCCTCTGGTGTCTCACCAGGCTGAAATTCTGACAGAAACTACTCCCACAATCAGGACATTTAAAGGGTTTCTCTCCTGTATGAAGCCTCTGGTGGCTAATAAGGTAGGAATTGGTACTGAATCTTTTCTCACAATCAGGACATCCAAATGGTTTCTCACCTGTGTGTGTCCTCTGGTGTTGAACCAGGGTGGAATTCTGACTGAAACTTTTCCCATTTGGAATTTTTAGTGAAACATTTCCCACAGTCAGGACACTGAAAGGGTTTCTCTCCTGTATGAATCCTCTGGTGATTAATAAGGTGGAAATTGGTACTGAATCTTTTTTCACAATCAGGACATTAAAACGGGTTCTATCCTGTGTGATTTTTCTGGTGGTTAATAAGGTGGGAATTCAGACTGAAACTTTTCCCACAATCAGGACATTCAAAGGGTTTCTCTCCTGTGTGTGTCTTCTGGTGTTGAACTAGGCCAGAATTGGTACTGAAACTTTTCTCACAAACAGGACATTCAAAGGGTTTCTCTCCTGTGTGAATCCTCTGGTGATTAATCAGGTGGGAATTATGACTGAAACTTTTCCCACAATCAGGACATTCAAAGGGTTTCTCACCTGTGTGAGTCCTCTGATGTTCAATCAAATTGGAATTTTTAGTGAAACGTTTCCCACAGTCAGGACACTCAAAGGGTTTCTCTCCTGTATGAATCCTCTGGTGATTAATAAGGTGGGAATTCAGACTGAAACGTTTCCCACAATCAGGACATTCGAAGGGTTTCTCTCCTGTATGAGTTCTCTGGTGTCTCACCAGGCTGCAATTGTGACTGAATCTTCTTCCACAATCAGGACATTTAAAGGGTTTCTCTCCTGTATGAAGCTTCTGGTGGCTAATAAGGTTGGAATTGGTACTGAAACCTTTCCCACAGTAAGAACACTCAAAAGGTTTCTCTCCTGTGTGAGTCCTCTGGTGTTGAACCAAGCTGAAATTCTGACTGAAACTTTTACCACAATCAGGACACTTAAAGGGTTTCTCTCCTGTGTGAGTCCTCTGGTGTTGAACCAAGCTGGAATTTTTAGTGAAACCTTTGCCACAGTCAGGACATTCAAACAATTTCTCTCCTGTGTGAATCTTCTGGTGGCTAATAAGGTTGGAATTGTTACTGAAAACTTTCCCACAGTAAAAACACTCAAAAGGTTTCTCTCCTGTGTGAGTCCTTTGGTGTTCAACCAAGCTGGAATTCTGACTGAAACTTTTACCACAATCAGGACACTCAAAGGGTTTCTCTCCTGTGTGAGTTCTCACATGTGCAACGAGGTGAGAATTCTGACTGAAACTTTTACCACAATCAGGACATTCAAAAGGTTTCTCTCCTGTGTGAGTCCTCTGGTGTTGAACCAAGCTGGAATTTTTAGTGAAACTTTTCCCACAGTCAGGACACTCAAAGGGTTTCTCTCCTGTGTGAGTTCTCACATGTGCAATGAGGTGAGAATTCCGAGTGAAACTATTCCCATGTTCAAGACGTTTAGAGAGATTCTCGCTTGTGTGAATCATCTGGTGGCTAATATGGTTGGAACAGGTAGTGAAGCTTTTCCCACAAACAGGACATTCATATGGTTTCTCTCTGTGTGAGTTATCTGGCATATCACAAGCTGTTCTGATCAGAGGTTTTGCCACATTCAGAGTATATGTAAGGTTTTTCTCCAGTTTGAATCCTCTTAGGCATAATCAGCTGTGATTTCAAGTTGAATCTTTCCTACAAGAGGCAAGTGTATGGAGGTTTTCCACAACTTATATTCTTGAGGAGGTAAAAAAAATGGATCGTCACTTCTTAGTAGTGCTTTGATTCAAGCTGTTTTCTTCCTCTCACAGTGAGACCTTCAACACTGTCTGCTCTACGTGGCTTTCCAATTGACCTTTTCGTCCCCAGTAACTTCCAAATATTTCCCTCTTTTGCTGAATGGAAAAACAATCTTCCTTGACTTTTCATGTAATATAAGCTTGAATATCACACACTACTTTTCCCAGCTAGAAATCTCTTCTTGATTTTCTCTCATTTCTCTATCACCTACTGAGGAAGGTGAAGAATTGTGTAGCTTTTCGAATGAAATGGAAAATAGTTTGATTTCTGGACTGACTTGCTTTGCTATTCAGTGATGCTTGTTCTCCGCAGTTGTCCAGAGTGCTCTTATTGCCATCCTCTCTGTCTATAAGATTCAAATAAAAGGGTATCTTTAATTGGGCATAAAATGGTTGCGGAAGATGAGAAAAAAAAACATTTACATTACAATGACAAAGCAAACATGCCACAATGCTCCAATAAGCTCTTACATTAATCATGATTCATTTGATACATGGAAGACTACCCAGATCCAAGTCCGAATATCCATTCAATGAAGAAATTCATTTGTTGACTGGGTCAATCACAAATTCTTAGCAGAGCAAAGGGTTGTTTTCAAATACAGGCAAGTGAAAAGGAAAGAACTACCTCTTTGATATGTTGGCTTTACTTATCAGGACATAAAAATATCATCGCAACAGAAAAGAGTCATAGAATTTGAAAGGATCTTGGAGATATTCTAATCCAGCCCCTCCTCCACCAGGAGACCCAGAGGTGGGCTGCTACCGATTCACACCTGTTTGCCATGAGATGTGGGCGTGTTTCCTCTGTGTGTACGTTTGGACAAAGAAAGAGGCAGTTGCTGGGGAAGAAGTAGGGAGTGAGTAAGGGTCTTCTGAAGGAGGGTAAACGGGATGGAGGTAAGTTAGCGAGCCGAGCTGGCGAGTTCGCAGTGGAAGCATGTGGGGCAGTGGGGAGGTTTACAAATGTACACATCATGGCATTGGGACCTTCTGTGAGTAGATAGCGTGTGGGGGAGTCCCTCTGGTGCTGTGAGAAGTGTGCATGTTTGCTCTGTCTGTACATTTGGATAAAGAATGAGGAAAGCTGTAGTGGAAGCAAGCGAAATGGGGGGGAGGCTGAGAATGGCAGGAGCTGGACGCACAGACTGAACACCACGGCTTGTTTTGTAGAATCTGGACCTTGGCAGGATTTTCTGTTTTAGAAAGCAGGTTGCGTCCCTTTCGCTGAAGCAAACTTTTCTTTGAAGCCTGCATGGGCGAACGCTACGCCATCGCTCCAGTTGGCCTTTGTATTCCCTGCCGTCCCCGCCTTTTGCTAGTCCAAGCTAAGAAACTTGAGTTTACTTTCATAGATCTCGCTCTGTTGCATTTTCATCCTCCCCGCCCCCCATTAAATTTCTCATCCTTCCTGAGACTCTAGGCCTGATTTAGCAGGAAGGGAGAGGTGGGGGTTTTGGGCCCGGGATTGGATCTTGGCTGCCGCATTGGAGGTTTCATTAAAAGATCTTTATAAAAAGTGCTGCCGTGGAGCCCTTCTTCACACAGAATCGCCTGGCAGCGAGGAGGGAGAGGGAGAAGGGGGTGGATGCTAGCAGAGAGGAGAGTGCTTTTGGGACGAGGGGAGCCAGGAAGAGAAAAGGCAGCTTGCAAGAGCAGAGGAAGGACGGCAAAGCAAGCGAGTGAGCGAACCTCACCTGCCAGTGGGCCTCTTTATTCCCCCTCGCTCCCAAGGCAGCCAGGTAGCACCCACCTCCTCGTGTGAGAAGCTACTGAAGGGCCTTCTCACTGGGACCGCTGCCCATGTTCAGATTCCCTGCCTCCCTCTGGCAGCCGTCAGCTGAGCATGGCGGCCCGACCAACTTCAGCGATACCACCACCCTCTGTGCTCATAATCTGTCATCTTGAAATGTTTCTTGAAAGTGACCCCAAAGGAGTGAGCAAAGTAGGCTTCTTATCCTACATTCTCATTAGGGGTAGTCCTTGATTTATGTCCACAACTGAGCCAAAATTTCCATTGCTAAGCAAGATTTAAGTGAGTTTTGCTCCGTTTTGTGATTTTCCTTGCCACTGTTAAGTGATGTTCAGTAGTACTAAATAAATATTGTATCTGGTTGAGGCTGGAGGCGGGGCCAGTCGTGGTGAGTGACGTCGAGTTGGCCACGCCCAGGCACTCACATGATCACCCAGCCATGCCCACGCAGACAGTCATTAGGGCAGGGAACCAGTTGTGAAAAACTTTGCAGCCCACCACTGAGGAGACCCTATAACATTTCAGATCAGCGGTTGTCTCACCTCTTCTGAAAAGCCCCAAGTGATGGAGCACCACAACTACTGAAGGCAAGCTGTTCTGCTGGTTAATTGTCTCACCAATAGGAAATTTCTCAGTGCTTCCATATAATGAGGCGATGTACCAGTCAACTACTGCTAATAAAGTGCCCTTGTTCAATTGCTAAGAAACAAAGAGTTATATCTCAGATTCTACAGGCTTCAGTTACCATGCTAAATGTTAAGATTCATGAAATTGCAATTAGAAAAAGACTGAAGAAGTATGCTTCGTTTGGAAGGGCTACACAAGGCAAAGTCTCTTCTCTCTAAAAAGGTCATAGCAGCATGGCTGAGGTTTGCAAAGTTGCACCTGAACAAATCACATGATTCTGGAATACTTGTCCTTGTCACAGACTAGACCAAAGTGGAGATATTTGCCCATAATGCACAGTGATACGTTTGACAAAAACCAAACACAGGATATCAGCACAAGGCATCTCATACAAACTGCCAACAATAGAGGTGGAGAGGTGATGATTTGGGCTTGTTTTGCAGCCGCAGGACCTGGACACCTTGCACTCTTTGAGTCGTCCATGAACTCCTTTGTATACCAAAGTATTCTAGAGTCAAAAGTGAGGCCATCTGTCCAATATTTATTTATTTATTTTATTTATTTATTTGATTTGTCAATTGTTTACAAGATAATAAGTATAAGTGTATACATAGTTGTGAATACATGAGATGGGTACATATAAGAAAAATAAAAGAATAGAGAAACAATAGGACAGGGACGGTAGGCACGTTGGTGCGCTTTTATGCACGCCCCCCTACAGACCTCTTAGGAAAGGGGTGAGGTCAATGGTAGACAGTCTAAGGTTAAAGTTTTTGGGGTTTGGGGAAGAGACTACAGAGTCGGGTAGAGTATTCCAGACATTGACTACTCTATTGCTGAAGTCGTATTTCCTGCAATCAAGTTTGGTGCGGTTTACTTTGAGTTTGTATCTATATATTTATATATTTTATATATTTATAAATATATAATATATAATATAATAAATATAATATAATATATAATATATAATATATAATATTATAAATATATAATATATAAATATATATATTTTATATATTTATATATTATATATTTGTATTATATAGCTAAAGCTAGGCTGACATGGGATTATGCAACAGGACAATGGTTGCCAACACATCAGGAAATCTACAACAGAATGGCTAAAAAAGAAAAGGATCAAGGTGTTGCAAGAGAGTTGTGCATAAAAAACCTCAATGGACTGAAGCAACGTTGTAAAAAAGATGGGCCAAAATTCCTCCACAACGCTGCAAGTGACTCATAAAGTCACACAGAAAATAATTACTTCTAGTTGTTGCTGGTTCTACAAATTATTGAACCACACATTTTCCACACACGACTTCTTTGTTTTGGCTTTCTTTTTATAAAATAAATGATGATCTATTTATTTATTTATTTATTTATTTATTTCATTTGCCAATTGTTTACAAGATAATAAGTATAAATACTCTATTGCTGAAGTCGTATTTCCTGCAATCAAGTTTGGTGCGGTTTACTTTGAGTTTGTATCTATTGTGTGCTCTTGTGTTGTTGTGTTGATATGTTATGATCTGATGTAATATGACATGTTCATCTGTGGTTGTATTTATCTACTTTTAAGAACTTCTAAGGACCAAATGATTTTTACTATGTCCTGATATATAAAATCATAGAAGTCAAGGAGAGTGTAGTTTCTTTTTCACATGACTGGAAGTCATGGAGTATACATTTGGAGATATATACGATATACGATAAACACACACACATTTCAGAGAGAAATAACACACACCCAATATGGAGAAAATCCGTGTCTTTCCAGCCTGAAAAATATCTCAAAATGGTTTCAGTCAAACCTTCTGCGCTAAAGTTAATCAGGAATCTGATCGATTTGATGATTGCTCGTCTATTGAGATGGCAAGGCTGAAGTTCAGGCCTCAACAAGCTTCTGGGACCATGAAAACTTCCATAGGAAACTACTAGCCCAGGGGTCTGCAAGCTTAAACACGAAAAGAGCCATTTGGACCAGTTTCCCACGGGGGGGGGGGGGACCAGGAGTCACAAAACCTGGGTGGGCATGGCCAACTCGATGTCACTCACTCCACCCAGTCACATGACCCCCTAGCCATGCCTACCCAGCCACAAAACACTTCTCTATGTCTCTCTCTCTCCCCCTTTCTGTATATCTCTGCCTCTCTCCCTCCCTCTATCTATCTTCCCCTCTCTCTGTGTCTCTCGATGGCTCTCTCTCCCCTCTCCCCAGTCTCTGTCTCTCTCTTGGAAAGTCGTTGCTGGGCCAAGCCAGCTAGCTCTCCTTGGGGCTCTTCACCAACTCCTTTTATTTCTTCTGTTTGGAAATTCGTTGCCTTCAGGCAACCTTCCTCCACCCCCTCCTTCTCCTCCTGCAATCCCCTGGCCGGCTGTGGAGGGACCAGGAGATGTTCCTCAAGCGAGCACCAAAGTGCAGCAAAGGCATGCATGGGGCAGGCGGCTGCTCATTTGAGGGTCTCCCCACCCCCCCACAGCTGGCCAAGGGGTTGTAAGAGGAGAAGGGGTGATGGCCAAAGGGAATCCTCTGCCCCGGGTGGCCCTCCTTTATAAGCCAGTCCGCATTTCTAAAAAGAAGAAATAAAAGGAGTAGCAAACAGCCCCAAGGGTGGGGGGGAGGAGAGAGAGAGAGAGAGAGAGAGAGAGATACAGAGAACACACAAGAGAGATACAGAGGGGATAGAGAGAGAGAGACATAGAGAGGGGGAAACAGGCTGATGAGCAAGCATCTTTGGTGAGGGCTTTCTCCGAGCCTGTCCCACTGTGTGGGCGTGTAAGGTTCCGTGGGGCCAGCTCCCTTTTCCCACAACCCTGAACCTCTCAAAGCTGTGGCTGGGCGCTGCAGGCCCGTCCCCCTTTCCAACGCCCCATTCATCCGGATCCCATTCCCATCCTGCCAGACCTCATGACCTTCTCAGGCTAGGTGAGGGAGGGGAGGGAGTGGGGCAGAGCCAGCCAGTCATGGGACAGGGAGCCACAGCAGAGGGTCCAAAGATCCACATGCGGCTCTGGAGCCGCAGTTTGCCAACACCCACACTAGCCTGTGGGTTAGGCATGTCTCCAAAACCATAGAAGGCATGCTTGACTATTTTTGTAACTTTTATATTTTTTTTAATTTCTATATCTTATCTGTCGTGTGAGAGCTGCCTCTGATTGTATGTAATGAAGTGAAAGCAAAAAATTACCTTGCACTACGTTCTGGGTTCCTTCCTTCTTAGGGGGCACCCATCTTTATTCAGACAATAAATGCATGGGCTTATCAACACGCGCACGCACACACACACACATTTGGACTCTGTCTTTTATTTTATCGAGCCACACCTGTCAATCTGCATGACACTAACTTTACAGATGTGGGGCTTTTTTAACTGATGAAATTATGCCTAAAGCCTCTGCAAGATTTGAAGCACCAGTTTTGCCCATGGAAGTCCCGAGCTCCGAGTAAGGGCAGAAAATACTTTCCACAACCCCTTTGGTGACATCCCAATTGAAGTAGTCCTCACTTACTGACTGCAATTGGGACTAGCATCTGTGTCCCTAAGCGGCCTAATCATAAAGCCTGATTTCAAATGATGGTGTCAACTTACATCTGTTCCTCTGCAGTACTTAAAAAAATCATTGTGGGTGGCAATTTCAAATGGCCATGGCTTGCAACTTCCTGTTGGCATCCCCACTGAGTTTGTTTGTCAGAAGCCAGCTGGGGAAGTCACAAATCGTGATTATGAGTGTGGGATGCTGAAACCATGATATAAAAGTGCACCAGATCCCATAATCCGAATTGGTGCAACTCCTTTTCCTGCACCTCCAGTGCCATTGTAACTTGGAAGGCTCAGTGAACCAATGGTAGGGAAGGACTACCTAAGGTTGTCCTTGATTGAGTAGTAGATCCCACCTCCCTCCCCCACTCCGCCCGTCTTCCCCATGTGTCCTTGATTTTAATCTTTGGTATTAATTTTGTGGGAAGCCCCAGAAGAATGAAATATTTTGGGGAATGTTAAAAGAGGCAGATTATTATATTTCCCCAAGCAAAAGTGGAAGGAAAAAAACCTTAACAAAGACAGGAAACAGCCCCAACTGCCTCCAGCAGATGCCTTAAATCCTTAGAGGTGGAGATTTTGTGCCCATTATGAAAGACTATTCACAAACATCTTCAGCTCCAGTTGGTGGAATTAAGAAGGACAAGACTTTTATGGACCTTTAGAAGAGCAAAAGGCTACATTGCTCAACCCCCGGGGAGGATTTCAAACCCCAAACCCCAAGCAATGTATTGGGCTAAGCTATCCCAACCCCATTTATTCAGAAAAGACCCAGAAGAAGCACCGCAGTCCGGTTTTCTTCCCCAGAAAACATCAGGTCCACTACAGAATAATTGAGTTTGGGGGGACCTTGGAGATCTTCTAGTCCATCCCCTGTTCAGGCAGGAGACCCTATTCCATTCCGAACAGACGGCTGTCCAATCTCCTCTGAAGACCCTCCAGTGACGAAGCCCCCACAACCTCTGGAGGGGAGCCATTCCCAAAGGATCCACCGTCACTTGAAAGAGGCTTTTTAGATCTTCCCCCCAGTAGAGAATTGCAGCCACCAAGTTTCACAGCGTGCAGCCCCAGCGGGCTCCGATCTGGGGAGGGAAGGAACCAGCAGGAGCAGCAGCCGACCTGCTTCGGCCCAGTTGCTTCTCTGCTTCCAGGCCGCGGAGGGAACCGAACAGCCCGACTTGCTCCCGGACTCCCCTCCCACCTGCTGCCCCCAACTCACCTTCCAGCTGCTGCTTCGACCCTGGGAAGAGTAGAAAAGACACTCGGCCGACCAACTTCCTCCCATGAGTCATCCGGAACAGGAAGTTCCCCTTCCTTTCTCCTTTCCTCTCCTCCTTTCTAGCATTGCAATGCTATATACTGTTGTTTAGAACTGCTTTTTTAAGCTCAAGCACGAATGTGTTGATGTCTTTCTAAGCAAAGATGTTGCCTGACCGCCATCTAGCGACTGGAGGTGGAAAAACGCGCTTTTGTCCAGCCTCCACCAAGCATTTGGAAGATATTTTCATTGATTATATGGCAGCAGATCGTTTTCGACTCCTAGCAAATGACCTTGGTAACTGAGCCCCGTGACATTGTGAAACCTGACGCTACCTTGCTTCATTTTTGGTACCTTTGGGTCAGTCTTGATGCCTGGCCTTGCAGTTTCCTTGGCAGTAGTTTTTGGAAGGGGTTCCCCCCACCACCACCTTCTTGCTTCCTAGGCCTCAAATGATTGGCCGAAGTCTAACAGATGGTTTTGCCCTTCAGGTGGGACTGGAACTGAGCGTTTCTCTGTCTCGAACCTGCTGCCTTCACCACTACACCAAACTCCCAACAGCAAATTCAAGGATGCAGCTCTCAAGATCAATCAATTAATCTGAATAGATCTGGAAGTGTTAAAATCTAATGTGGGAAATAGCCAAGACAATCAGGTGTTAAGGATAACCCTTTTATTATAAGCTAACAGGGTTTCCAAAGTCAAATAGCAGGCTAACAAATGCGGCTGACAGGCGACAGCTGAGCCCATCTGACACCGCACCTTTTATAGTGCGCTGTAAGACATGGCAGCCAATCAGCTGTCATGCTGCTCCCCGCTATTTTTGCAGACGAAGAACTTATATACAACAGGAAGGCACTTTGCAGGTCTTGAGTCCAACCTCCTGATCAAACAGGAGACCCTAAGTTGCTTCTCTCCTTCATTAGTTTCCATCCATTGTTCCTCGTCCTGCCTACTGGTGCTTTATTTGGAAGACAACTTGACCCCCTCTTCTTTAGGGCATCCACTCAAATATTGGAATTCTGCTATCATGTCTCCCCTTGTCCTTCTTTTCATTAGACTAGACATACCCAGTTCCTGTAACCATTCTTCATGTGTTTTAGCCTCCAGCCCCCTAATCATCTTTATTGCTCTTCTCTGCATCCTTTCCAGAGTATCTAGTCTAGTCCCTCTGGAGGGACTAGAATGGGATGCAATATTCCAAGTGTGGTCTTACTCAGGTTTTGTAAAGCAGTACTATAACTTCACATGATCTTAATTGTGTCTCTATTAATGCAGTTTAGGATTGTATTGGTTATTTTGGCTGCTATCACTCACTGTTGGATTACATTTTAAGTGATTGTCCGCTAGGACTCCAAGATCCCTTTCACAGTTACTGGCATTAAGCCAGGTTTCACCTAATTTATACCTATGCAGTTGGTTTGTCTTGTCTAAGTGTAAAACTTTGCTTTGTGTAATATATTGTTAGATAGGGACCACTGTTCAAGTCTGTCAAGTCTTTTTTGGATCTTGAGCTTGTCTTCTGGGATGTTGGCAATTCCTGCCAGTTTAGTGTCATTTGCAAACGTGATGAGTTCCCCTTCTATTCCCTGTCTAGATAGTTTATGAAGATTTTGGTCAGTGCTGGGTCTAAAATTAAATCTGGGGATACCCCACTGCTTACTTACTCCACGTGGGTGTAGTTCCATTGAGGACTACATGTTGAGTACAATTTGTCAGCCACTTAGGAATCCATCTTGTCTATCCCACATTTTTCTAGCTTTCCCAGAAGTAGGTTGTGATCTACTTTATCAAATGCTTTATTGAAATCTAAGTATACAATGTCCACAGCATTTCGCTGGTCCACTAATTTAGTCAATTTGTTAAAGAATGAAATAAAAGTTTGTTTGGCAGGATCTGTTCTTGTTCAACCCATGTTGGCTATTGGTTATTATTTTGTTTTGTTCTAGGTGTTCACAGATTTGTTTTCCAAGATGTTACCAGTTATTAATGTCAGGCAGATTTTTCTGTAAATTCCTGGATATATTTTTTTTACCTGTTTTGAAGATGGGAACATCCTCAGCTCTTTTCCAGTCCTCACCTATACATAGTCCTGAACTGTCAGGGTAATGATGATTAAATAGCTGACCAGCTGCTGTAATGTTGCAATATTGTAATGTTGTAATGATGATGCAATGGTATTAATGTCAGGCAGATAGTCCTGAACTTGCCACAATTGAGTCCAAAATTTATGTGGTTAAGTGAGAAACTTGTTAAGTGAGTTTTGCCCCATTTTACAACTTTTCTTGCCACATTTAAGTGAATTGTTGCAGTTTTTAAATTAGCAACATGGTTATGACATGGTCGTTAATGAATCTGGTTTCCCCATTGACTTCCCTTGTCAGCAGGTCACAAAAGAGGATGACATGACTCTGGGACACTGCAACCATCTTAAATCTGAGTCAGTTGTTGAGCATCCGAATGTAAAGCACATGACCATGAGGGTGCTACAACGGTCATAAGTGTGATAAATGGTCATAAGTCACTTTTTTAGTGTCATTGTAACTTCCGCCACTAAATTAACTATTGTAAGTTGAGGACTACGTCTAGTTCCCCCGTACTCCAAGCTCTTTGAAACATATGTGACAATGGTTCTGAAATCATGTTTACTAGGGAGCCTTGGTGGCACAGAGGTTAGAGTGCAGTACCGCAAGCTACTCCTACTGCAATTTGGAAGATCGAATCTCACCAGGCTCAAGGTTGACTCAGCCTTCCATCTTTCCGTGGTGGGTAAAATGAGGACCCAAACTGTTAGGGGCAATATGCTGACTTGGTAAACTGCTTTGAGAGGGCGGTAAAGCACTATAAAGCGGTATATAAGTCTAAGTGCTATTGCGATTAGTGTCAACTAAAAAGATACTGCTTTGGTCTTTTTAGCTGCCAGAAAACAAGGCATTCTTGAAATGCCTAGATAATCAACTCGGCAGCTCAAAGTTGTTGGAGCATAAGAAGGTTATTGGAGAGCATGATGGACGACTCTTGGACTGATGTGTCCCATTGGAGAAGTCACATCCAGGGGGAGTGGGGGAAAGACCAGGGTCAAGGGGGAAATGTATGATGTAATTTAGTATCGGCTGCACCGAGCCATGCGCCAACATGGCAATTTCTAATAAACCAACTTACTTCTTCTGAGATGCGGCTAGAGACTTTTGCTTTGAATGAGAGTGGATTTGTTGGAGCCCTGACAATTAGTTCCTTCAGAACACTGGGATGCAGTCATCCCAACCTAGTGATTGGAATTGGTCTAGAGCAGTGGTTCCCAAAGTGGGTGGTACCGCCCCCGGGGGGGCGGTGGGATGCCTTAGGGGGGCGGTAAGAGGCAAGGAGGGCGGTAAGAGGCAAGGGGGCGGCGGGGAGGGGCTAAGAGGTGGCAGGGGGGCGTTCGAGGCGCCGGCCCCATAGGCTCACTGACTGCTGGCCACACAGCCCTTTGACTGTTTCATCGCTCCATAGCTGGCGCCTGGAATGCGGAACCCATGTGCAGTGAGCCTTGCCAAGCCGGGGGGGGGGAGAGGCGGGAGATGGCAGAAAGAGGGCACCTTACCTTGCAGGCTGCCCTCTCCGGTGGAAGCAGCGGAGGTGCGCCAGAAGGCCCGAAAGCAAAACCCTCCCAAGGCGTGCAGTGGAAGGGGTGGGTGGTCCGGCGTTAGAGACCCCTTCCCCGGAGAACAAGGGAGCGCGCAGCGCCCCTCTGGCCTCCGCCTCTCCAGCCAGCTGGGCTTGCGCGCAGGATGCGGGTGGATGCAGCTACGGCTCTCCAAGGCGCGTGGCTCGGTTCGCTTTGGCTCTATGTGGCCCTCCCGGACCTAGAACCTAGCCTCCCTCTGCAATCCGGTTCTTCCGACCGAGCCCTGCGCTTGTTTGCTTACTTAGTTTCCAAGCGATCGTTCCCTCCACCTCCGCCAGTCTGGGCTGCTTCCACACACCTTCCTTCTCCCGGGCGGAGCATAAAGATGGGCAGAACGCTTCACTGAAGTTGGGAGTCTCTGAGCGTGTGCAGAGTACCTCCCCTTGCTTGGCCCGATGGAAGTGGATCTTGGGTTGAAGCAAAGAGGGTGAGGTTGGCTGCGTCACTGCCCCGGGGGAGATTGGCATTGCAAAATTGGATGCCAAAGGGGGCTGGAGAAGGGACAGAGGGGCAGCTGCAGGGGGCTGGAGAAGGGGCAGAGGGGCAGCTGCATTAAGGAGCAGGAAGATCTTAGCCATGGTTTATTCATTGACTAAGCCGGAATCAAACAGCATGCTAAACTCTAAATCAGAATGGCTGGGTTGATATATTCAGCCCATGTTTCTCAACCTTGTCAACTTGTGTGGACTTCAATTCCCACTCTGGCTTTGCTCTACTTTCTCAAAGTGCCACCGCTGTCGCATTCTTTCTTTCTGTCTGTCCGTCCGTCCGTCTGTCCATCCATCCATCCAAAAGGTCTGCCTGTCTGTCTGCCTGCCTTTCTGTCTACCTACCTACCTACCAATATAGATTTATCTATCTATCTGTCTGTCTGTCTGTCTGTCTGTCTATCTATCTATCTATCTATCCATACATCCATCCAAAATGTCTGCCTGCCTGCCTACCTACCTACCTGCCTGCCTACCTGTCTGTCTACCTACCTACCTACCTATATAGATTGATCCATCCATCCATCCATCCATCCATCCATCCATCCATCCATCCATCCAAAATGTCTGTCTGCCTGCCTTCCTGCCTACCTACCTGCCTGCCTACCTGTCTTTCTGTCTACCTACCTACCTACCTCTGTCTCTCTCTCTTTATCCATCCATCCATCCATCCATCCATCCATCCATCCATTCGAAGCGCCAGCCCCGCAGGCACATTGGGCACATTGGGAAAGTAGAGCAAAGCCAGTCTGGGAGGGAGGGAGGGAGAGAGGGAGAGAGAGAGAGACCTGATGCATCAGATTGAAATGAGGCCTAGTTTATACTGAGGCCCTTTTCCACATTGAAACATCTTTGCCAGCATATTGAAACATCTTTGGCTTCTATAATTAAAGGTTTTGTGGACAAAACATGGTCAAGACTATCAGGAAGCTCTCACATTTTGTTGAGGCTTTAAACAGGATCCATTGGACCAGATCTCCACCCTAAAAATTACTTTTCCCCAATGTATTACAGTGCCAATTCTGAAGAAAGCAAAACCAAAATGTACTGGTAAATTACAAGGAGAACACACACACACACACACATACACACACACACACACACACACCCCCTTCTAACCCTGCTGGAGCAGGTGATTGGACTAGAATAGATATCTCATTTTCTTTCTCCTCCCTCCCTCCCTCCTTTATTTCTTTTTCTTTCTGTCCCTTCCTTCCACCACCACCCTTTCTTTGTCCCTTTTTCTTTCTTTCCCTTTCTCCTTTTCTTCTTCTCTCTCTCTCTCTCTCTCTCTCTCTCTCTCTCTCTCTCTCTCTCTTCTTTCTCTCTCTTTCCCTCTCTCAGGCTCATCCCATTGACCTTGTTTGGGCAGGTCCCTCCAGTTCAGTGGACTCAATGGTGTGGACCTGTGGGGCCGGCACCTAGAACGCGGCAGTGTCAGCATGTTTGAAAAGTAGAGCAAAGCCAGAGGTCAGTAATTTTTGCTGCAAAGAATCATAAAACCTTCTGGGTTGTGCACAAGAAGTGACACATGTCAATGCAATTCAGCAACATAAAATAAAGAGATACAAATAAAACAAATCAACAAGAATCGGCAAAGCATCTCTGATTAGATTTTATTCACTACTAGAATCTAATCAGAGATGCTTTGCCGATTCTAGTGCAATGACCTGCTCCAGCAGGGTTAGAAGGGAGTATGTTGTGTATGTGTGTGCATGGCTGTCAAAACTCCAAAAACAGGTCAAATATCTCTGGGGAGGCCAGTCATAAATTAGAACACTTGTTAAACAACCGGCCATTAAGTGAGGACCACTTGTATTTGGTTTGCCAGTCACGCCCACCCAGTCACATGACCACCAAATCACACCTACCCGGTCATGTGACCAGCAAGCCACGCCGGCCAGTCACGTGACCAGCAAGCCGCACCCACCGTCACATGACCAACAAGCCACGCCCTCAAATTAGGCCATACCCACAGAAATTTGAATCCTACCCCTGGGTGGGAGGCACCGAGGATGAGTTTGTAGCACCATGGGGGCGGTGGACTGAAAAAGTTTGGGAACCACTGGTCTAGAGGAGACAATCCCCAGTGATTGTCCACACAGACCACTTAGTTACATTCACTAGCAAACCTCTGAGATGCTCCTTCAGCCCAATAGTTGTATAGAGTAGACGGCTTAAAGTCTTGTTGTAAGTAAACACTGAGAACAAGCTGAATTGGGCCTGAGTGGGAGGAAGAATCAGAGAGGAATTTCTGGTCCAGTGGGTCAAGGTGGTTTACATTCCCTGACCATATCTCACAGAGCGCATAGTTGCCATGCTGACCTTGTAGTTTCCCAAATGGGATTATCAAAAATATTCCATTAATCCTTAAGAGCCACAAGAAATTTATACAGTACATCATCTTTCTACAAACTAGTGCCTTCCAAGTCTTTTATCCAAAATGTTTGGGAATAATAAATCTAACTCCTGTGGAGATTGGAAAGGCTGCGCAGAGCGATTCTTCCCTCTAGTGAGATTTAGGCTCTGCAAGGATGCAGATAGATAGAATCTCTCCTACCTAGATGTGGTTTGGAAGCAAGGAGAGAGGATGTTTCCAGCTGTTCTTCCATGTTTCATTATTCTATTGATAGGATGGAGCTGGAAATCATTTGGCGGCTGTGCATACAAACAAGAACTTCATAAAAATTTAAGGCACAACTAATCTTGAGAAGCTAAGCAGGTAGGTGGCACGCTTTTTTATGGTACAAGGGAACTAAAACACAGGGGTATTTTAGAAGACATTATATACGGGAGTCTTTGTGGTTAAATTGGGAGAAGATTAAAAAACAATGTTATTTGAAAATTCCAGTCTGGCTATCGACTATTGAAGCATTTTCTTATCCTATAATATATAAAAAGGAACAAACAGTTAGATATGGGGAAATATTGGATGAAAAGGGTGAACTTAAATCTATGCAAAAACTAGAGGAACAAGGTATAAAGATTAATTGGTTTTCATATGCGCAAATACATTCAAGGTATGATAAAGATTTTAAAACACAAGGTTTCTATGATAAATTGACTGATCTAGATAAGATCTTGACAGGTACTGATGAAAAGGTGATTAAAAAATTGTATGGATATTTATTAGAAATCAAACTAGAAGAAGAACAAGTTAAAGAAACTATGATTGCTTGGGGGAAGAACTTTGGATATGGGATTGATTTAGAGAAATGGCAAAAATTGTGGTCTCAAAATTATAAAATGACAATGTCAACAGCTTATAAAGAAAATTTGTATAAGATGTTTTACAGGTGGCATTTTCCCCCGACAAGAATAGCAAGAATGTTCAAGAATAAATCTGAAAAATGTTGGAAATGTCATCAGACACCTGGCTCATATTACCATATGTGGTGGACTTGTGCGGATGCTAAAAAATACTGGACTAAAATCCACATGTGGTTGGAAAAAATGACAAAAAAACATATAGACTTGAAACCAGAGATATTTTTATTGGGAATTTTACCTGAAACATATAGCAAAGATTTGAAATACCTGATTGTAAATGTATTAACAGCGGCTAGGATTGTATTTGCTAAACACTGGAAAAATGAGAAAATACCATCGCAGGAGGAAATCATTAAGAAAATATTGGAATGTGCTGAAATGAGTAGATTGACATTTGAAATTAGAGAACAAGAGGATAAACAATTTTATAAAATTTGGGACCTTTTCTATCAATGGTTAGATAATAAAATACAGTAATGAAATATGTAGATTTTTAGAAAATAATAAATATATAAAGATGTAGTTCTTTTTTTATTATATCTACAAAACGTATTTAGGATAGATTTGGGAGGATAAAATGAATGGTTATAAAATAAATTAAGTAAATTATGGTTATCTCGTAAAATATGAATGAATAAAACTATAGTCAAATGATTGATTAATAATGATACTAGGGTATTTAATTTTTGATTGATGATATGAGCTTTTATGTAATGTAACTGTAATTGAAGACTACAAAATGGAAGCATAAAACAATTTGTAAACCAACCGGCACACTGTTTGTATACCTATGGAAGAAAGTTTGATGTTTTTATGTTTTGTTTGTTTATGTTTGTTTTTAAAAATCAATAAAAAAAATTGTAAAAAAAGAGAAGCTAAGCAGGTCAAGCTTCACTCTTCAAGGTTTGCTCAATTGCAAAAGTAGGTTTTGAAGAGTTCTCCTGTATTCATACTTCCCTGCAGTTTCCTTGGCAAAGTTTTTTGAAAACATTTCCCCTTTCCAAGGCCTGAGAGGACAGGACAGGACAAGGTCTCTGAGATGGCTTTGTGCCTAAAGCAGGACTGGAAATGAGCGTATCTCAGGCTCTAGGCTTGTGACCACCAAACTGGGCCTTCTTCCTGCCCACAAAATCCGTCCATTCAGCTGTTCCTGCTATTCCAGCCCCAAATTCAAGGTTTCGGTATTCAAGATCCAGTATCCTCCAAACAACACATACGTTACACCTTTCAATCTGAATTTCAAAGCTTGATTCTGAGGAAATGGACTGTTCTTCTGAGTGGGGACTTACGGCTTTTCACCCTCTCTGTAGACCATCCCCTCTGACTCTTACGTTGGCTTCATTTAATTTTGCTTGATATTGCTATATAGCCCTGTAAGAGATTCAGAGGCTTTGGGATCATTGCAAGCATTTCCTACTCCTAACTACAATAAGGTGCAGTTCTCGCTTCACAATCAGGAGGCTGTGAGTTCGATCCTAGGTGGAGGCAGCTATTCCTCTCTCTGGGCACAAAGAGAATATATCTGCTGTGAACTGCATTGGTGACAGGAAGGGCATCCAGCCAGTAAACACTCACTTCCATTTAGTTGTCCCAACACCACTCCGCAACGCATACATGCACAAGCATACTATTTTAAAATTAAGAAATTTTGCACATATTTAAATTCTAAATCGCTTGGAATTAAGATTGGCCAGGAGCCCCTTGGTTTCTCCACACACCTGGCCTAGTCCTGGTTGTTGGGTGTCCTTGAAAGGTATCACATGATTGTAACCTACTGAAAAAGATTGTAACCTGTCCTGTTGAATGGTGTTGGTGAAATAAACAATCTTGGAATTCTTTGGGAAATCAGGATAATCCATCTGCATATTTGAAGGAAACGGTTTTGAAAAAAATTAAGGAGCCCTGGTAGAGAACAGGAAACGCCTCCCTTGTGTTGGGAAGAGAGCTTTGTATCACCCTGTTCCAATGTTTATACAAATGCTGACATTTTATTTTTATTTCTCCAAAGCTATTCATGATTCTTAAACAATGCTGTTTTAGAAATTAAACATTATCTACTATACAATTCCCCCCCCCCCAACACGTCTCCCCACCAAGGGAGGGGATCACAAAAGCATCAGTCCCTTGGTCCTCCTCTCAACCCCCCCAGCCATCAAAGGCTAACAAGGAGGCAAGCAAAGGAGATCACACCAGGAATTGCGAATAAAGCTGGAGGTCCTGTGCTCAAAACTACAGTCCCTTGTCTCCTCAACTCAACATTCCTACAGCTCTTCTCCATGAAGGCCCCCTGCAAGGCACAATAGCCTTTACACCTGAAATTTTACCCTGGTTTTGTCACTGCCGAAAACTCATATTGCTACTCATATGGTGTCTTCTATTTGGGTACCTCATTCTTGACACAATCTGAACAGACACGCTTGGTGCGCTGAATTCCTGGAACTGTTTGGAAAAAATAAACTTTGAAACCCTTCTGCTTCTTCTCTCGCTTTCTCATTATAGGAGGAGCCACAATCTCTAACTATAGTCTGAGTGCTCCTGTCCCCAAGAGATGCTGGCTGGAAAATTCTGAGGTTGAAAATCATGGGGCAGGCAAGGAAGAAAAAGGCTTGGACTCTGTACATGGCATTTTTATCATCTACCATGATAAAAATGCAAAGAACACTCCCAAAATATTTTTACATAATTGCACAATTTCTGCAAAAATAAATACCCAACACTCTTGCTGCTGATGGCCAAATACCCATTATCAAACTAATATGTTGCGATTTCTTCTTTTCTCCTTCCTATCTAATATCATGAGATATTTGCCTACGAATATCAGGCAAATTCTTTACAGCCAAATTAAATAGTCACTTTCTCAACTGTACTTACAATGGGACTATGAAATGAAATTCATGCCTTCTCTACACTCATCACTTAGGGCCTCAGGTGGATTTTCTTGTGTGCAATAAGGGCTGAATGTTTCCTGAAGGACGGTCTACACTTGGGGCACTTAAATGGTTTCTCCCCTGTGTGTATAAGCATATGATTTCAAAGGTTAACCCTACTATTGAGATCATTCCCACAGTCTGGACACTCATACGGTTTCTCTCCTGTGTGAGTCCTCTGGTGTCTCACCAGGCTGGAATTGTGACTGAAACTTCTCCCACAGTCTGGACATTCAAAGGTTTTCTCTCCTGTATGAATCCTCTGGTGGTTAATAAGGTGGGAATTCTGACTGAAACTTTTCCAACAGTCAGAACAGTTAAAGGGTTTCTCTCCTGTGTGAGTCCTGTGGTGTTTCACCAAGTAGGAATTTTTAGTGAAACATTTCCCACAATCAGGACACTCAAAGTGTTTCTCTCCTGTGTGAGTCCTTTGGTGTTTCAATAGGCTGGAATTGGTACTGAAACTTCTCCCACAGTCTGGACATTCAAAGGGTTTCTCTCCTGTATGAATCCTCTGGTGGCTAATGAGGTGGGAATTCTGACTGAAACATTTCTCACAAACAGGACACTCAAACGGTTTCTCTCCTGTATGAATCCTCTGGTGATTAATAAGGAGGAAATTCAGACTGAAACGTTTACCACAATCAGGACATTCAAAGGGTTTCTCTCCTGTGTGAGTTCTCTGGTGTCTCACGAAGCTGCAATGGTGACTGAAACTTCTCCCACAATCAGGACATTTAAAGGGCTTCTCTCCTGTATGAAGCCTCTGGTGGCTAATAAGGTTGGAATTGGTACTGAAACCTTTCCCACAGTAAGAACACTCAAAAGGTTTCTCTCCTGTGTGAGTCCTTTGGTGTTGAACCAAGCTGGAATTCTGATTGAAACTTTTACCACAATCAGGACACTCAAAGGGTTTCTCTCCTGTGTGAGTCCTCTGATGTTGAACCAAGCTGGAATTTTTAGTGAAACCTTTCCCACAGTCAGGACATTCAAACAATTTCTCTCCTGTGTGAATCTTCTGATGGCTAATAAGGTTGGAATTGTTACTGAAAACTTTCCCACAGTAAAAACACTCAAAAGGTTTCTCTCCTGTGTGAGTCCTTTGGTGTTGAACCAAGCTGGAATTCTGACTGAACCTTTTACCACAATCAGGACACTCAAAGGGTTTCTCTCCTGTGTGAGTTCTCAGGTGTGCAACGAGGTGAGAATTCCGACTGAAACTAATCCCACAATCAGGACATTTAAAGGGTTTCTCTCCTGTATGAAGCCTCTGGTGGCTAATAAGGTTGGAATTGGTACTGAAACCTTTCCCACAGTAAGAACACTCAAAAGGTTTCTCTCCTGTGTGAGTCCGCTGGTGTCGAACCAAGCTGGAATTATCACAGAAACTTTTCCCACAATTAGGACATTCAAAGGGTTTATCTCCTGTGTGAGTCCTCTGGTGTTGAACCAAGCTGGAATTGGTACTGAAACTTTTCCCACAATCAGGACACTCAAAGGGTTTATCTCCTGTGTGAGTTCTCAGGTATGCAAAGAGGTGAGAATTCCAAGTGAAACTACTCCCACATTCAAGACATTTACACAGTTTCTCACCTGTGTAAATCATCTGGTGGCTAATATGGTTGGAATTGGTACTGAAACTTTTCCCACAAACAGGACATTCAAACGGTTTCTCTCCTGTGTGAATTCTCTGGTTCATCACGAGCTGTTCTGATCAGAGGTTTTGCCACATTCAGAGTATATGTAAGGTTTTTGCCCAGTTTGGATCCTCTCAGGCATAATCTGGTGTGATTTACAAGTTGAATCTTTCCCACAAGAGGCAAGTGTATGGAGGTTTTCCACAACTTATATTCATGAGGAGGTAAAAAATATGGATGATCCCTTCTTTAGTAGTGCTTTGATTCAAGCCGTTTTCTTCCTCCCAGAGCGAGGCCTGAAACACTGTCTGCTCTACGTGGCTTTCCAATTGACCTTTTCCTCTCCAGTAACTTCCAAATACCGGTATTTTCCTCTTTTGCTGAATAGAAAAATAATCTCCCTTAACTTTTCATGTAATATATGCTTGAATTTCACGCATTACTTTTCCCAGCTAGAAATCTCTTTTTGATTTTCTCTCATTTCTCTCTTACTTGCTGAGGGAGGTGAAGAATTGTGTGGCTCTTTGAAGGAAATGGAAGATATTTTGATTTCTCGACTGACTTGCTTTGCTATTCAATGTTGCTCGTTAACCGCAGTTGTCCAGAGCACTCTTATTGCCATCCTCTTTGTCTATAAGATTCAAATAAAAGGGTATCTTTAAGTGTACATAAAATAGTTGCAGAAGATGAGAAAAAAAGAAAACATTTACATTACAATGACAAAGCAAACATGCCACAATGCTCCAATAAGCTCTTACATTGATCATGATTCATTTGACACATGGAAGACTACCAAGATCCAAGTTCAAATATCAATTCAATTATGAAATTAATTTGTTCATTGGGTCAATCACAAATTCTTAGCAGAGCAAAGGGTTGTTTTCAAATACAGGCAAGTGAAAAAGAAAGAACTCCCTCTTTGATATCTTTGGCTTTACTTATCAGGACATAAAAATATCATCAAAACAGAAAATAATAGAATTTGAAAGGATCTTGGAGATCTTCTAATCCAACCCCTGCTCAACCTGGAGACCCAGAGGTGGTTCACACCTGTTTGCCGCATGTTTGCTCTGTGTATGCATTTGGATGAAGAATGAGGGGAGCTGGGGGGAGGCATAGAACGGCAGGAACTGGACAAACGGATTGTACACCACGGTTTGTTTGGTAGGATCTGGACCTTAGCAGGATCTTCTGTTTTAGAAAGCAGGTTGCGTTCCTTTCCCTGAAGTAAACTTTTCTTTGAAGCCTGCATGACCGAACGCTGCGCCGTCGCTCCAGTTGGCCTTTGTATTCCCTGCCGTCCCCACCTTTTGCTAGTCCAAGCTAAGAAACTTCATTTTACTTCATGGACCTCGCTCTGTTGGCTTTCCATCCTCCCATCCACCCGCCCATTAAATTTCTCATCCTTCCTCAGGCTCTAGGCACGATTTATCAGGTGGGGAGGGGAGAGGTGGGGTTTTTGGCTCGGGATTGGATCTTGGCTGCCGCATTGGAGGTTTTATTGAAAGATCTTTATAAAAAGTGCCGCCGTGGAGCCCTTCTTCACACAGGATCGCCTGGCAGCGAGGAGAGAGAGGGAGAAGGGGGTGGCTGCTACCAGAGAGGAGAGTGCTTTTGGGACGAGGGGAGCCAGGAAGAGAAAAGGCAGCTTGCAAGAGCAGAGGCAGAACAGCAAAGCAAAGGAATGAGCGAAAATTTGGCCTGCCGGTGGGCCGCTTTATTTCCCCTCGCTCCCAAGGCAGCCGGGTAGCACCCACCTCCTCGTGTGAGAAGCTACCAAAGGACCTTCTCACTGGGACCTCTGCCCCTGTTCCGATTTCCCGCTTCCCTCTGGCAGCCCTCAGCCGAGCATGGCGGCCCCACCAACTTCAGCGATACCACCACCCTCTGTGCTCAAAATCTTTCATCTTGAAATGTTTCTTGAAAGTCACCCCAAAGGGGTAAGCAAAGTAGGCTTCTTTTCCTACATTTTGATTAGGAATAGTCTTCGCTTTATTCCCACAACTGAGCCAAAATTCCCATTGCTAAGTAAGATTTAAGTGAGTTTTGCTCTGTTTTGTGATTTTCCTTGCCACTGTTAAGTGATGTTCAGTAGTAATAAATAAATATCGTATCTGGTTGAGGCTGGGAGGAGGGGCCAGTCGTGGTGAGTGACGTCGAGTTGGCCACACCCAAGCACTCACATGATCACCCAGCCATGCCCACGCAGACAGTCATTAAGGCAGGGAACCGGTTGTTAAAAAATTTGCAACCCACCACTGAGGAGACCCTATAACATTTCACATGTGGTTGTCTTGTCTCTTCTGAAAAGCCTCCAGTGATGGAGCACCACAACTACTGAAGGGAAGCCATTCTGCTGGTTAATTTTTCTCACCATTAGGAAATTTCTCAGTGCCTCCACAGCATAATGAGGCGAAGTACCAGTCAAGTACTGCTGAAAAGGTGCCCTTGATCAATTGCTAAGAAACAAAGAGTTATATCTCAGACTTTACAGGCTTCAGTTACCATGTTAAATGTTCAAATTCATGACAGTCCAATTAGAAAAAGACTGAACAAGTATGGTTTGCTTGGAAGGATTGCCGAGGAAAAATCTCTTCTCTCTAAAATGGTCATAGCAGCATGGCTGAGGTTTGCAAAGTTGTATCTGAACAAATCACATGATTTCTGGAACATTTGTCCTTTGCACAGATCAGACCAAAGTGGAGATATTTGCCCATAATGCAGAATGATACATTTGATGCAAACCAAACATATCAGGACAAGCATCTCACACAAACCGTCAACAATAGAGGTGAAGGGGTAATGATTTGAGCTTGTTTTGCAGTCGTAGGACCTGGACACCCTGCACTCTTTGAGTCGAACATGAACTCCTCTGTATACCAAAGTATTCTAGAGTCAAAGGTGAGGCCATCTGTCCAATAGCTAAAGTTAGGCTGACATGGGATTATGCAACAGGACAATGGTCGCAAAACACATCAGGAAATCTACAACAGAATGGCTAAAAAAGAAAAGGATCAAGGGGTTGCAATGGCAGTCAAAATCCAGACCTCAACCCGATTGGCGGGAACACAAGAGAGTTGTGCATAAAAAACCTCAATGGACTGAAGCAACGTTGTAAAAAAGATGGGCCAAAATTCCTCCACAAGGCTGCAAGAGACTGAGAAAGTCACACAGAAAATAATTACTTCTAGTTGTTGCTGGTTCTACAAATTATTGAACCACACATTTTCCACACACGACTTCTCTGTTTTGGCTTTCCTATATCTTATCTGTCATGTGAGAGCTGCCTCTAACTGTATGTAATGAAGTGAAAGCAAAAAAAATTTAAACATCTACCTTGCACTAGGTTCTGGGTTCCTTCCTTAGGGGGCACCCATCTTTATTCAGACAATAAATGCATGGGCTTATCAACACACACAGACACACACACACACACACACTTGGACTCTGTCTTTTATTTTATCGAGCCACACCTGTCAATCTGCATGACACTAACTTTACAGATGTGGGGCTTTTTTAACTGATGAAATTATGCCTAAAGCCTCTGCAATATTTGAAGCACCAGTTTTCCCCATGGAAGTCTTGCTCCAAGTAAGGGCAGAAAATACTTTCCACAACCCCTTTGGTGACATCCCAATTGAAGTAGTCTTCACTTACTGACTGCAATTGGGACTAGCATCTGTGTCACTAAGCGGCCTAATCATAAAACCTGATTTCAAATGATGGTGTCAACTTACATCTGTTCCTCTGCAGTTCTTAAACAAATCATTGTGGGTGGCAATTTCACATGGCCATGGCTTGCAACTTCCTGCCAGCATCCCCACTGAGTTTGTTTGTCAGAAGCCAGCTGGGAAAGTCACAAATCTGGATTATGAGTGTGGGATGCTGAAACCATAATATAAAAGTGCACCAGATCCCATAATCCGAATTGGTGCAACTCCTTTTCCTGCACCTCCAGTGCCATTGTAACTTGGAAGGCTCAGTGAACCAATGGTAGGGAAGGACTACCTATAGTTTTCCTTGATTGAGTAGTAGATCCCACCTCCCTCCGCCCCTGCCTTCCCCATGTGTCCTTGATTTTAATCTCTGGTATTAATTTTGTGGGAAGCCCCAGAAGAATGAAATATTTTGGGGAATGTTAAAAGAGGCAGAATATTATATTTCCCCAAGGAAAAGTGGAAGGAAAAAAACCTTAACAAAGGCAGGAAACAGCCCCAACTGCCCCCAGCAGATGCCTGAACTTCTTAGAGGTGGAGATTTTGTGCTCATTTAGAAAGAGCATTCACAAACAAAACACCTTCAGCTCCAGTTGGATGGGATTAAGGACAGGATGTTTAGGGCATAATAAGGTTAACCCAGGACCTTTAGAAGAGCAAAAGGCTACATTGCACAACCTCCGGGAGCAGTTGAAACCCAAAACCCCAAGCAATGTATAAAGGACCAGCTATCCCAACCCCATTTGGTCAACAACCTAAAAAAGACCAGAGGCACCGCAGTCCGAACTTGTTGCCCAGAATACATCAGGTCCACTATGGAATAACTGAGTTAGGGGGTATCTTGGAGGTCTTCTAGTCCATCCCCTGTTGATGCAGGAGGCCCTATTCCATTCTGAACAAATGGCTATACAATCTCCTCTTAAAACCATTCACGGTGCCCCCACAACCTCTGGAGGGAATCCATTCCACCTTCACATGCAAGGGGCTTTTTAAATCTCCCCCCCAGCAGAGAATCGCAGCCACCAGTTTCACAGCGTGCAGCCCCAGCGGGCTCCGATCTGGGGAGGGAAGGAACCTGCAACAGCAGCAGCTGACACGCTTCAGCCCAGTTGCTTCTCTGCTTCCAGGCCGTGGAGGGAACCGAACAGCCCGACTTGGTCCCGGACTCTCCTCCCACCTGCTGCCCCCAACTCACCTTCCAGCTGCTGCTTCCATCCTGGGGAGAGCACAGATGCCGCTCTGCCCACCACCTTCCTCCCATGAGCCCTCCGGAAGAGGAAGTTCCCCTTCCTTTCTCCTTTCCTCGAATTATTTCTAGCATTCCAGACTATATAATTTAGAACTGCTTTTTTTAACCTCAAGCAGGAATGGCACTAATGTGTTGATGTCTTTCTAGGTACAGATGTTCCCTGACCGCCATCTAGCGACAGGAGGTGGAAAAACATGCTTTGTCCTGGTTCCAGCATGGCATTTGGAAGATATTTTCATTGATTAAATGGCAGCAGATCTTTTTCGCCTCCTAGCAACTGACTTTTGCAACCGAGCCAAGTGAAATAGCGAGATTTGACACTACTTAGCTCTGTTTTTGATGCCTTTGGGTCAGTCTTGATGCTTGGCCTTGCAGCTTCCTTGGCAACAATTTTTGGAAGTCGTTCCTCCCACCTTCCTGCTTCCTAGGCCTCGGAGCACTGGCCAAAGTTGAACAGCTGGTTTTGCCCTTCAGGTGGGACTGGAACTGAGTGTTTGTCTCTAACCTGATGCCTTCACCACTACACAAAACTGGATCTTCTTCCTACTCACAGTATTTGCCCATTGACCTGTTCCTGCTGCTCCAACAGCAAATTCAAGGCTGGAGCTTTCAAGATCCATCAATTAATTTGAAGAGATCTAGAAGTGTTAAATTTAATGTGGGAAATAACTGAGACAGCCAGGTGTTAAGGATAACCCATTTATTATAAGCTAACAGGGTTTCCAAAGTCAAACCGCACACTAACAAATATGACAGGTGACAGCTGAGCCCGGCTGACAGTGCTTTTATAGCGCACTGTAAGACATGGCAGCCAATCAGCTGTTGCGCTTCTCCTGAAGAACTTATATACAACACAAAGGAACTTTGCAGGTCTTGAGTCCAACCCCTGATCAAACAGGAGACCCTAAATTGCTTCTCTCCTTCATTAGTTTCCATCCATTGTTCCTCATCCTGCCTATTGTTGCTTTATTTGGAAGACAACTTGACCCCCTCTTCTTTATGGCATCCACTCAAATATTGGAATACTGCTATCATATCTCCCTTTGTCCTTCTTTTCATTAGACTAGACATACCCAATTCCTGTAACCATTCTTCATGTGTTTTAGCCTCCAGCCCCCTATTCATCTTTGTTGCTCTTCTCTGCACACTTTCCAGAGTATCTAGTCTAGTCACTCTGGAGGGACTAGAATTGGATGCAGTATTCCAAGTGTGGTCTTACTCAGGTTTTGTAAAGCAATACTATAACTTCACATGATCTTAATTGTGTCTCTATTAATGCAGTTTAGGATTGTATTGGTTATTTTGGCTGCTATCACTCACTGTTGGATTACATTTAAGTGATTGTCCGCTAGGACTCCAAGATCCCTTTCACAGTTACTGGCATTAAGTCAGGTTTCACCTAATTTATACCCACGCAGTTGGCTTTTCTTGTCTAAGTGTAAAACTTTGCTTTGTGTAATATATTGTTAGATAGGGACCACTGTTCAAGTCTGTCAAGTCTTTTTTGGATTTTGAGCTTGTCTTCTGGAGTGTTGGCAATTCCTGCCAGTTTAGTGTCATTTGCAAACTTGATGAGTTCCCCTTCTATTCCCTTGTTTAGATAGTTTATGAAGATTTTGGTCAGTGCTGGGTCTAAAATTAAATCTGGGGATACCCCACTGCTTACTTCCCTCCATGTGGGTGTAGTTCCATTGAGGACTACATGTTGAGTACAATTTGTCAGCCACTTAGGAATCCATCTTGTGGTGGTGCTGTCTATCCCACATTTTTCTAGCTTTCCCAGAAGTAGGTTGTGATCTACTTTATCAAATGCTTTACTGAAATCTAAGTATACAATGTCCACAGCATTTCGCTGGTCCACTAATTTAGTCAATTTGTCAAAGAATGAAATAAAGTTTGTTTGACAGGATCTGTTCTTGATCAACCCATGTTGGCTACTGGTTATTATTTTGTTTGCTTCTAGGTGTTCACAGATTTGTTTTCCAAGATGTTGCCAGTTATTAATGTCAGCAGATTTGTCAGTAAATTCCTGGATAATTTTTTTTAACCTGTTTTGAAGATGGGAACATCATCAGCTCTTTTTCAGTCCTCACCTATACATAGTCCTGAACTGTCAGGGTAATGATGATTAAATAGCTGACCAGCTGCTGTAATGTTGCAATATTGTAATGTTGTAATGATGATGCAATGGTAGCAATGAGTAAGAAGGGTTATTACCAGGTATTAATGTCAGGCAGATTTGTCTGCAATTTCCTGGATTTGTTTTTTGTTTTTTCCTTTTCCATTCCTCATTTACAGATAGTCCTGAACTTACCACAATTGAGTCCAAAACCTGTTGAGTTTTGCCCCATTTTACAACTTTTCTTGCCACATTTGTTAAGTGAACTACTGCAGTTGTTAAATTAGTAACATGGTTATAACATGGTCGTTAAGTGAATCTTTTCCCCCCATTAAGTTTGGTTGTCAGCAGGTGAAAAATGGGAATCAAAGACCCCAGGACACTGCACCCGTCATAAATCTAAGTCAGTTGCTAAGTATCTGAATGTAACTCACATGACCATGGGGGTGCTACAACATTCATAAGTGTGATAAATGGTCATAAGTCACTTTTTTCAGTGTCGTAACTTCAGTCACTAAATGAAATGTTGTAAGTCGAGGACTACCTCTAGTTCACCTGTACTCCAAGCTCTTTGAAACGTATCTTTCAATGGTTCTGAAATCACCTTTGCTAGTTCCTTCAGAACTCTGGGATGCAGTCATCCCAACTAGTGATTTGAATTGGTCTAGAGGAGACAGTCCCCAGAGATCATCCACACAGACCACTGAGTTACATTCAGTAGCAATCATCTGAGACGCTTCTGCACCCCAATAGTTGTATAGAGTAGACGGCTTAAAGTCTTGTTGTAAGTAAACACTGAGAACAAGCTGAATTGGGCCTGAGTGGGCACAGGAGGAAGAATCAGAGACGAATTTCTGGTCCAGTGGGTGAAAGTGGTTTACATTACATTACATTACATTAAGAGCCACAAGAAATGTATACATCATCTTTCTACAAACTAGTGCCCTCCAAATCTTTTGCCCAAAATGTTTGGGAATAATAAACCTAATTTCTATGGAGATAGGGAAGGCTGCGCAGAGCAATTCTTCCCTCTAGTGAGATTTAGGCTCTGCAAGGATGCAGATAGACAGAATCTCTCCTACCTGGATGTATTTTGGAAACAAGGAGAACGGATGTTTCCAGTTGTTTTTCCATGTTTCATTATTCTATTGATAGGATGAAGCTGGAAATCATTTAGCGGCTGTGCACACAAACAAGAACTTCATAAATATTTATGGCACAACATCTCCCTAATCTTGAGAAGGCTTCACTCTTCAAGGTTTGTCATTTGAAAAAGTAGGTTTTGGGGTGTTGTCCTGTATTCCCACTTCCCTGCAGTTTCCTTGGCAAGATTTTTTGAAAGCAGATTTCCCCTTTCCAAGGCCTGAGAGGACAGGCCAGGCCAAGGTCTCTGAGACGGCTTTGTGCCTAAAGTAGGACCGGAAATGAGTGTCTCTCAGGCTCTAGGCTTGTGACCACCAAACTGGGCCTTCTTCCTCCCCACAAAATCTATCCATTTAGCTTTTGCTACTACTCCAACCCCAAATACGAGGTTTCAGTATTCAAGATCCAGTATCTTCCAAACAACACATACTTTATACCTTTCAATCTGAGTTTCAAATTTTGATTCTGAGGAAATGGACTGTTCTTCTGAGTGGGGACTTATGGCTTTTTACCCAGTCCTGTGGGCCATCCCCTCTGACTCCTAGGTTGGCTTTATTTAATTTTCCTTGATATTGTTACATAGCCCTGTAAGAGATTCAGAGGCTTTGGGATCATGGCAAACATTTCCAACACCTAACTACATTAAGATGAGACGTGATAAAGATGGTGCATTAAAATGTGACACCAAGGAAAGAAAAGAAGGAAAATGGATTAAATATATTTTTACTATTTTAGTGTGGTGCGGTGAACTAGAAGTGGAGCTCTTGCTTCACAATCAGCAGGTTGTGAGTTCGATCCTAGGTAGAGGTAGATGTTCCTCTCTCTGGGCACAATGAGAATATATATGCTGCGAACTCCGCATTGGTGACAGGAAGGGCATCTGGCCAATAAACATTCAGCTCCATTCAATTATCCCAACACCACCTCGCAACGCATACACACACACACTATTTTAAATTTTAGAAATTTTGCATAAGTTTAAATGTTTAAATTCGAAATCACTTGCAAGCGAAGGAGATCACAGCAGGAGTTGCGATTATAGATGGAGATCCTGTGGTCAAAACTACAATTCCTTTTCTCCTCAACTCAATATTCCTACAGCTCTTCTCCATGAAGGTCACCTGCAAGGCACAACAGTCTGTACATCTGAAATTTTACCCTGGGTTTGTCACTGCCCCAAACTCCCCAATATATTTTCTACTCATATGGTAACTTCCACTGGTGTGCCTCATTCTTGACACAATCTGAACAGACATGCTTGGTGCGCTGAATTCTTGGAACTGTTTGGAAAAGATGAACTTTGAAACCCTTCTGCTTCTTCTCTTGCTTTCTCATTATAGGAGGAGCCACAATCTCTAACTATAGTATGAGTGCTCATATCCCCAAGAGATGCTGGCTGGAGAATTCTGCGGCTAAAAATCATGGGGCAGGCAAGGAAGAAAAAGGCTGGGACTCTGTATGTGGCATTTCTATCATCTACCGTGATAAAAATGCAAAGAACACTCCCAAAATATTTTTACGTAATTGCACAATTTCTGCAAAAAGAAATATCCAGCAACTTCTGCTGCTGATGGCCAAATAGCCATTATCAAACTAATATGTTGCGATTTCTTCTTTTCTCCTTCCCATCTAATATCATGAGATATTTGCCTACGAATATCAGGCAAATTCTTTACAGTCAAATTAAATTTCTCAACTGTACTTACAATGGGACTATAAAAGAAATTCAAACCTTCTCTACACTCATCACTTAGGGCCTCAGGTGGATTTTCTTGTGTGCAATAAGGGCGGGATGTTTCCTGAAGGATGTTCTACACTTGGGGCACTTAAATGGTTTCTCCCCTGTGTGTATAAGCATATGATTTAGAAGATTAATCCTACTACTGCGATCTTTCCCACATTCTGGACGCTCATAAAGTTTCACTCCTGTGTGAGTTCTCTGGTGTCTCACCAGGCTGGAATTGTGACTGAAAATTCTCCCACAATCACGATGGTTTTAAATGGTTTCTCTCCTGTGTGACTTCCCTGGTGTATCACGAGCTGGAATTATCACTGAAACATTTCTCATAAACAGGACATTCAAAGGGTTTCTCTCCTGTGTGAGTTCTCTGGTGATTAATAAGGTGGGACTTCTTACTAAAACTGTTCCCACAATCAGGACATTCAAAAGGTTTCTCTCCTGTGTGAGTCCTCTGATGTTGAACCAAGTTGGAATTTTTAGTGAAACATTTTCCACAGTCAGGACACCCAAAGGGTTTCTCTCCTGTGTGAGTTCTCAGGTGCATCACCAGGTTGGAATTGGTACTGAAACTTTTCTCACAATCAGGACATTCAAAGGGTTTCTCGCCTGTGTGAGTTCTCTGGTGTACCACCAGGCTGGAATTGATACTGAAACTTTTCTCACAATCAGGACATTCAAAGGGTTTCTCGCCTGTGTGAGTTCTCTGGTGTACCACTAGACTGGAATTGGTACTGAAACTTTTCCCACAATCAGGGCATTCAAAGGGTTTCTCTCCTGTATGAATCCTCTGGTGATTAATAAGGTGGGAATTATGACTGAAACATTTCCCACAATCGGGACATTCAAAAGGTTTCTCCCCTGTGTGAGTCCTCTGGTGTATCACCAGGCGGGAATTCTGACTGAAACTTTTCCCACAATCAGGACATTCAAAGGGTTTGTCGCCTGTGTGAGTCCTCTGATGTTGAAGCAAGTTGGAATTTTTAGTGAAACGTTTCCCACAGTCAGGGCACTCAAAGGGTTTCTCTCCTGTATGAGTTCTCAGATGCATCAATAGGCTAGAATTGGTACTGAAACTTTTCTCACAATCAGGACATTCAAACGGTTTCTCTCCTGTGTGAATCCTCTTGTGGCTAATGAGGTGGGAACTCTTACTGAAAGTTTTCCCACAATCAGGACATTCAAAGGGTTTCTCTCCTGTGTGAATCCTCTGGTGATTAATAAGATGGGAATTCAGATTGAAACATTTTCCAGAATCAAGACATTCAAACGGTTTCTCTGGTGTGTGAGTCCTTTGGTGTATTACCAGGCTGGAGTTGTGACTGAAACTTCTCTCACAATCAGGACATTTAAAGGGTTTCTCTCCTGTGTGAAGTCTCTGGTGGCTAATAAGGTTGGAATTGGTACTGAAACCTTTCCCACAGTGAGAACACTCAAAGGGTTTCTCTCCTGTATGAGTCCTCTGGTGTTGAACCAAGCTGGAATTCCGACTGAAACTTCTCCCACAATCAGGACATTCAAAGGGTTTCTCCCCTGTGTGAATTCTCTGGTGTATCACCAGGATGGAATTGGTACTAAAACATCTCCCGCAATCAGGACATTTAAAGGGTTTCTCTCCTGTATGAAGCCTCTGGTGACTAATAAGGTTGGAATTGGTACTGAAACCTTTCCCACAGAAAGAACACTCAAAAGGTTTCTCTCCTGTGTGAGTCCTTTGGTGTTGAACCAAGCTGGAATTCTGACTGAAACTTTTACCACAATCAGGACACTCAAAGGGTTTCTCTCCTGTGTGAGTTCTCAGGTGTGCAACGAGGTGAGAATTTCGACTAAAACTAATCCCACATTCACGACATGTACAGAGTTTCTCACCTGTGTGAATCATCTGGTGGATAATAAGGTTGGAATTGGTACTGAAACCTTTCCCACAGTAAGAACACTGAAAAGGTTTCTCTCCCGTGTGAGTCCTCTGGTGTCGAACCAAGCTGGAATTCTGACTGAAACTTTTACCACAATCTGGACACTCAAAGGGTTTCTCTCCTGTGTGAGTCCTCTGGTGTTGAACCAAGCTGGAACGTTTAGTGAAACTTTTCCCACAGTCAGGACACTCAAAGGGTTTCTCTCCTGTGTGAGTTCTCAGGTGTGCAACGAGGTGAGAATTCTGAGTGAAACTATTCCCACATTCAAGACATTTACAGAATTTCTCACCTGTGTGAGTCATCTGGTGGCTAATATAGTTGGAATTGGTACTGAAACTTGTCTCAAAATCTGGACATTCATACTGTTTCTCTCCTGTGCGAATTCTCGGGTGCATCACGAGCTGTTCTGATCAGAGGTTTTGCCACATTCAGAGTATATGTAAGGTTTTTCTCCAGTTTGGTTCCTCTCAAGCAAAATCAGCTGTGATTTCAAGCTGAATCTTTCCCACAAGAGGCACATCTATGGAGGTTTTCCACCACTAATATTCTTGAGGAGGTAAAAAATATGGATGGTCTCTTCTTTAGTAGTGCTTTGATTCAAGCTGTTTTCTTCCTCCCACAGTGAGGCCTTCAACACCGTCTGCTCTACGTGGCTTTCCAATTGACCTTTTCCTCCCCAGTAACTTCCCATTTGCTGAATGGAAAAATAATCTTTTCATGTAATATATGCTTGAATATATTATCACGTTTCACGAATATATATCACGTTTCTCTATCACCTGTTGAGGAAGGTAAATAATTGTGTAGCTCTCCGAAGGAAATAGAAATAATTTGACTTCTCTACTGACTTGCTTTGCTATTCGGTGTTGCTTGTTATTCTCAGTTGTCCAGAGTGCTCTTATTGCCATCCTCTTTGTCTATAAGATTCAAATAAAAGGGTATCTTTAATTGTGCATAAAATGGTTGCAGAAGATGAGAAAAAAGGAAAATTTTTACATTACAATCACAAAGCAAACATGCCACAATGCTCCAATAAGCTCTTACATTAATCATGATTCATTTGACACATGGAAGGCTACCCATATCCAAGTTCGAATATCCATTCAATAAAGAAATTCATTTGTTGACTGGGTCAGTCACAAATTCTTAGAAGAGCAAAGGGTTGTTTTCAAATACAGGCAAGTAAAAAAGAACGAACACCTTCTTTGATATCTTTGGTTTTACTTATCAGGACATAAAAATATCATCACAACAGAAAAAAATAATAGAATTTGAAAGGATCTTAAAGATCTTCTAATCCAGTCCCTGCTCCACCAGGAGACCCAGAGGTGGGTCACACCTGTTTGCCATGAGATGCGTGCATGTTTGCTCTGTGTGTACATTTGGACAAAGAAAGAGGCAGTTGTTGGGGAAGAAGTGGGGAGACTGAGTAAGGGGCCTCTGAAGGAGGGGACACGGGATGGAGGTAAGTAAGCGAGCCGAGCTGGTGAGTTCACAGTGGAAGCAAGTGGGTGGGGGGGGAGAAGAGGTTTAGAAAGGCACACATGTCATGGCGTTGGGACCTTCTGTGAGGAGACAGCGTGTGTGGGAGTTCCTCTGGCGCTGTGAGATGTGTGCATGTTTGTTCTGTGTACATTTGGATGAAGAATGAGGGAACCGAGTCTGGTGGAAGCAAGTGAGGCAGGGGGAGGCTTAGAATGGCAGGAGCCGGACGCACAGACTGAACACCACGGCTTGTTTTGTAGGATCTGGACCTTAGCAGGATCTTCTGTTTTAGACAGCAGGTTGCGCCCCTTTCCCTGAAGTAACTTTTCTTTGAAGCCTACATGACCGAATGCTGCACCAATGCTCCAGTTGGCCTTTGTATTCCCTGCCGTCACCGCCTTTTGCTAGTCCAAGTTAAGTTAGTTGAGTTTACTTTCATCAATCTCGCCCTGTTGCCTTTCTGTCCTTCCCCCCCACCCATTGAATTTCTCACCCTTCCTCAGGCTCTAGGCCTGATTTAGCGAGATGAAGCAAACGTGCCGGGTGGGGAGGGGAGAGCTGGGTTTTTTGGCTCGGGATTGGACCTTGGCTGCCGCGTTGGAGGTTTTATTAAAAGATCTTTATAAAAATTGCCGCCGTGGAGCCCTTCATCACATGGGATTGCCCGGCAGCGAGGAGGGAGAAGAAGGAGCGTTGGTAGACTTACCTGAGAACACACCTTCTCAGATGGTGTAGACAGGATCCATGTATGGGATGTATTCAGCTCTGTTCGGCTATAGACTGAATAGAAAAAAATGAAGACACCCCTCCTTTGGGCTACCATATCCAGTTCTTAATGAAGTCGAGGTCTTCCTGTAGTTGCTGCATGGGTCCCATCTTTATATAATAATCATAGTCAGTAGTCTCTTATACCAGTGATCTCCAACCTTTTTGACGCCGCGGCCCGGTACCGGCATCAGCTGGGTGCCGCGGCCCGGTACCGGCATCAGCTGGGCGCCGCCATCTTTTTTATGGAAAGTGCTTCCGTTTCATCAAAAGAAGCGCCGTGAGCTTTCCGGTAGAAATGGCTTTCTACCCGGAAAAGCTCACCGGAAGCGCTGCGCCGCCATCTTTTTGATGAAAAAGCTTCCGTGAGCTTCACCCGAAAGCTCACCGGAAGCACTTTTTATGAAAAAGATGGCGGTGCCCAGCAAGCCAGCGGCCCGGTAGTTGTTCCGTGGACCGGTACCGGTCCGCGGACCGGTGGTTGGGGACCCCTGTCTTATACAGTCCTGACCATAACAGCGAGAAAAAAACGGGTGGGTCTGGATCCTGTCTACACCATCTGAGAAGGTGCATTCTCAGGTAAGTCTACCAAAGCCCCTTCTCCAGACTGCTTGGCAGATCAGCAGAAAAAGGAGCACCAGGCTGTTTGGCTGTGCAACGGCAGAAAGGATTAGTTGAAAGGCACACCAGGCTTGACTTGGAAAATGGCCGTCTATTTCAAAGTGGCGTTCTCGCCAAATCTAACCTCTACAGCGCCGAAATTACCGCACCTGGAACTGCGTGCCAATTGATCCGCAGCCGTGCTTAGGCAGCGCTCCCTTATTTGGGCAGGCTGCCTATCAGGCTTTTCAATTCAGGAGCCCCTCGATACCTTCGTCTTACTGTGATCCTTGAGTAAAGCACTGAATGAGTCTCCGCCAGTCAGCTGTTAGGCGCTAACTGTTCTTGGCTCCATACCTCGATCTCCGCGCGCTGAATAGGTAGTGCTCTCTTAATGCGGGCAGGCTTCCTCGCAGGCAAATGAATCTTCAACGCTCCCAATTCCTTTTTCTAGGTTTTGGGAGCGAGTTGGAAGAAAATGCGATCGGGCGCTATAGGAGGCTCCGTTGTAGAACAGGCAGGCAGCTTGCTGAGACTGTAGCTGTTCTTTCAGTCGAATGAAGCACGGAGGCAATTTGCTTGCCATGCTTGTAGTCCCTTTAGGACTGTTGTGTGGATTATTCCAAAATAAAAAAAAAAGTAATTTTTAAGCTGCCAGCGTCTCTCTATTTGCAAAAAAACAACAACACAGGAGCAATTGAGCAACTGTCTATATTAGCCGAGACTGAATAGAAGACCTGGAAATGGTAGCCCAAAGTCTTCAGTTTTTTCAATTCAGTCTATAGCCAAACAGAGCTGAATACATCCCATATATGGATCCTGTCGAAACCATTCTGGAGAAGGGGTGGTTGCTAGCAGAGAGGAGAGTGCTTTTGGGACAAGGGGAGCCAGAAAGAGAAAAGGCAGCTTGCAAGAGTAGAGGCAGGACAGCAAAGCAAGCAAGTGAATGAACCTGGCCTGCTGGGAGGCCTCTTTATTCCCCAAGGCAGCCTGGTAGCACCCGCCTCCTCGTGTGAGAAGCTACTGAAGGGCCTTCTCACTGGGACCGCTGCCCATGTTCAGATTCCCTGCCTCCCTCTGGCAGCCCTCAGCCGAGCATGGCGGCCCCACCAACTTCAGCGATACCACCACCCTCTGTGCTCAAAACCTTTCATCTTGAAATGTTTCTTGAAAGTCACCCCAAAGGGGTAAGCAAAGTAGGCTTCTTATCCTACATTCTCATTAGGGGTAGTCCTTGATTTATGGCCACAACTGAGCCAAAATTTCCATTGCTAAGCAAGATTTAAGTGAGTTTTGCTCCATTTTGGGATTTTCCTTGCCATCGTTAAGTGATGTTCAGTAGTAATAAATAAATATCGTATCTGGTTGAGGCCGGGAGGAGGGGCCAATTGTGTTGAGTGATGTCGAGTTGACCATGCCCAGGCATTCACATGATCACCCAGCCACGCCCACCCAGACAGTCATTAGGGCAGGGAACTGGTTGTTAAAAACTTTGCAGCCCACCATGAGGAGATCCTACAACATTTCAGATAAGTGGTTGTCTCACCTCTTCTGAAAAGACTCCAGTGATGGAGCAGTCCTTAATGGGTCTAAGTCTACATGGAGGGAAGTAAGCAGTGGGGTGCCACAAGGTTCTGTCTTAGACCCAGTACTCTTCAATATCTTCATTAATGACTTAGATGAGGGAATAGAAGGGGAACTTACCAAATTTGCAGATAATACTAAGCTGGCAGGAATAGCTAATACCCAAGAAGATAGGCTCAAGATCCAGATGGATCTTGACAGACTAGAACACTGGGCCGTATGTAACAAAATGAAATTCAATGTAGAGAAAAGTAAAGTCCTACCCTTAGACAAGAAAAAACCAAAAGTACACAAATAGACTGGGTGTAACCAGGCTCAATAGCAGTAACTGTGAGAGAGATCTTGGAGTCTTAGTGGACAACCAGCTAAATATGAGCCAGCAGTGTGCAGCAGCAGCCAAAAGAGCTAATGCAATCCTAAACTATATTAACAGGGGGATACAATCAAGATCAAGGGAAGGAGTAACACCACTCTATAAAGTCTTAGTAAGACCACACCTAGAGTACTGCATCCAGTTTTGTTCACCACATTATAAAAAAGATGTTGAGACTCTAGAAAAGGTACAGAGAAGAGCAATCAGGATGATTAGGGGACTGGAGGTTTAAACATACAATGAACGGTTGCAGGAACTGGGTTTGGCTAGTCTGGTGAAGACAAGGACCAGGGGAGACATGATAGCAGTCTTCCATTATTTGAGGGGCTGCCACAGAGAGGAAGGGGGTCAAGCTATTTTCTAAAGTGCCTGTAGGCCAGACAAGGAATAATGGATGGAAACTGAACAAGGAGAGATTTAACCTGGAAATAAGGAGAAACTTTCTGACAGTGAGAACAACCAACCAATGGAACAGCTTACCCTCGGAAGTTGTGGGAGTGCCATCACTTGAGACTTTCAAGAAGAGATTGGACTGCCATTTGTCAGAAATGGTGTAGGGTCTCCCGCTTGGGCAGGGGGTTGAACTAGATGACCTACAAGGTCCCTCCCAACTCTGATTATCTGTTATCACAATTACTGAAGGCAAGCCATTCTGCTGGTTAATTGTCTCACCAGTAGGAAATTTCTCAGTGCTTCCATTGCTTAATGAGGCGAAGTACCAGTCAACTACTGCTAATAAAGTGCCCTTGATCAATTGTTAAGAAACAAAGAGTTATATCTCAGACTCTACAGGCTTCAGTTAATATGTCAAATGTTAAGACTCATGACATTGCAATTAGAAAAAGACTGAACAAGTATGCTTCGTTTGGAAGGGCTACACAAGGCAAAGTCTCTTCTCTCTAAAAAGGTCCTAGAAGCACGGCTGATGTTTGCAAAGTTGTACCTGAACAAATCACATGATTCTGGAACACTATCCTTGTCACAGACAACACCAAAGTGGAGATATTTGCCCATAATGCACAGTGATACGTTTGATGAAAACCAAACACAGCATATCAGCACAAGGCATCTCATACAAACGGTCAACAACGGAGGTGGAGAGGTGATGATTTGGGCTTGTTTTGCAGCCATAAGATCTGGACACCTTGCACTCTTTGAGTCGTCCATGAATTCCTTTGTATACCGAAGTATTCTAGAGTCAAAAGAGAGGCCATCTGTCCAGTAGCTAAAGATAGGCTGACATGGGATTATGCAACAGGACAATGGTTGCAAACACATCAGGAAATCTACAACAGAATGGCTAAAAAAAGAAAAGGATCAAGGGGTTGCAATGGCAGTCAAAATCCAGACCTCAACCCGATTGGCGGGACCACAAGAGAGTTGTGCATAAAAAACCTCAATGGACTGAAACAACGTTGTAAAAAGATGGGCCAAAATTCCTCTACAATGCTGCAAGTGACTCATAAAGTCACACAGAAAATAATTACTTCTAGTTGTTGCTGGTTCTACAAATTATTGAATCACACATTTTCCACACACTTCTTTGTTTTGGCTTTCTTTTTATAAAATAAATGATGATCTGATGTAATATGACATGTTCATTTGTGGTTGTATTTATCTACTTTTAAGAACTTCTAAAGACCAAATGATTTTTACTATGTCCTGATATATAAAATCATAGAAGTCAAGGAGAGTGTAGTTTCTTTTTCACATGACTGTTTATCTGGAAGTCCTGGGGAGAGAGTATACATTTGGAGGTATATACGATATACGACACACACACACACATTTCAGAGAGAAATAACACACACACACAATATGGAGAAAATCCATGTCTTTCAAGCTTGAAAAATATCTCAAAATGGTTTCAGTCAAACCTTCTGCAGTAATGTTAATCAGGAATCTGATGAATTTGATGATTGCTCGTCTATTGAGATGGCAAGGCTGAAGTTCAGGCCTCAACAAGCTTCTGAGACCATGAAAACTTTCACAGGAAACTACTAGCCCAGGGGTCTGCAAGCTTAAACACGAAAAGAGCCATTTGGACCAGTTTCCCACGGGGTGGGGGTGGGGGGGGCATCAGGAGCCACAAAACCTGGGTGGGCATGGCCAACTCGAAGTCAGTCACTCCACCTAGTCACATGACCCCCTATCCATGCCTACCCAGCCACAAAACCCTTCTCTGTCTCTCTCTCCCCACTTTTCTGTATATCTCTGCCCCTCTCTCTCCCTCTCCCTATCTTCCCCTCTCTCTGTGTCTCTCTATGGCTCGCTCTCACCCGTCTGTCTCTGTCTCTGAGAGGGCCGTGGGTGGGCAAAACCCGCAAGCTCTCCTTGGGGCTGTTCGCCACTCTTTTTATTTCTTCTTTTTGGAAATTCGGGCTGGCTGAGGTGACCCTCCTCCACCCCCTCCCATGGAAGTCCTGAGCTCCAAGTAAGGGCAGAAAATACTTTCCACAACCCCTTTGGTAACATCCCAATTGAAGTAGTCCTCACTTACTGACTGCAATTGGGACCAGCATCTGTGTCACTAAGAGGCCTGATCATAAAGCCTGATTTCAAATGACGGTGTCAACTTACATCTGTTCCTCTGCAGTTCTTAAAAAAAATCATTGTGGGTGGCAATTTCACATGGCCATGGCTTGCAACTTCCTGCTGGCATCCCCACTGAGTTTGTTTGTCAGAAGGCAGCTGGGAAAGTCACAAATAAGGATTATGAGTGTGGGATGCTGAAACCATGATATAAAAGTGCACCAGATGCCAGAATCTGAATTGGTGCAACTCCTTTTCCTGTACCTTCATAACTACATCTGCTTCTCCAGCGCCATTGTAACTTGGAAGGCTCAGTGAACCAATGGTAGGTGAGGACTACCTAAGGTTGTCCTTGATTGAGTAGTAGATCCCACCTCCCACCTCCCTCCCCCACTCCGCCCCAGTCTTCCCCATGTGTCCTTGATTTAAATCTTTGGTATTAATTTTGTGGGCAGCCCCAGAAGAATGAAATATTCTGGTGAATGTTAAAAGAGGCAGAATATTATATTTCCCCAAGGAAAAATGGAGGAAAAAAACCTTCACAAAGGTAGGAAACGGTCCCAACTGCCTCCAGCAGATGCCTGAACTTCTTAGAGGTGGAGATTTTGTGCCCATTATGAAAAACTATTCACAAACAAAACACTTTCAGCTCCACTTGGTGGGATTAAGAAGGACAGGACTTTCATGGCATAATAGGGTCAACAGGGGAGCAGTTCAAACAGAAAACCCCAAGCAATGTATAAAGGACCAGCTATCCCAACCCCATTTTGTCAACAACCTAAAAAAGACTAGAAGCACCGCAGTCCGGTTTTCTTACCCAGAAAACATCGGGTCCACTACAGAATAATTGAATTTGGGGGGACCTTGGAGGTCTTCTAGTCCATCCCCTGATCAGGCAGGAGACCCTATTCCATTCTGAACAAACGGCTGTCCAATCTCCTCTGAAGACCCTCCAGTGATGGAGCCCCCACAACCTCTGGAGGGGAGCCATTCCCAAAGGATCCACCGTCACTTGAAAGAGGCTTTTAGACCTCCCCCCGCCCCCAGCAGAAAATTGCAGCCACCAGTTTCACAGCCTGCAGCCCCAGCGGGCTCCGATCTGGGGAGGGAAGGAACCTGCAGGAGCAGCAGCAGCAGCTGGCACGGTTCAGCCCAGTTGCTTCTCTGCTTCCAGGCCGTGGAGGGAACCGAACAGCCCGACTTGCTCCCGGACTCTCCTCCCACCTGATGCCTCCAACTCACCTGCCAGCTGCTGCTTCCATCCTGGGAAGATCAGAAAAGCCGCTCTGCATTCCACCTTCCTCCCATGAGTCATCCGGAAGAGGAAGTTCCCCTTCCTTTCTCCTTTCCTCCAATTCTTTCTAGCATTGCAATACTATGTAGTTTAGAACTGCTTTTTTAAGCTCAAGCACGGATGGCAGTACTGGATTGATGTCTTTCTTGGCACAGATGTTGCCTGACCGCCATCTAGCGACTGGAGGTGGAAAAACACGCTTTATCAAGGCTCCACCATGGCGTTTGGAAGATGTTTTCACTGATTACGTGGCAGCAGATCGTGTTCGCCTCCTAGGAACTGACTTTTGCAACCGAGCCAAGTGAAATAGAGAATTTTGACGCTACTTAGCTCCGTTTTTTGTGCCTTTGGGTCAGTCTTGATGCCTGGCCTTGCAGTTTCCTTGGCAACGGTTTTTGGAAGTGTCTCCCCCCGACTTTTCCTGCTTCCTAGGCCTGAGAGGACTGGCCAAAGTTGAACAGGTGGTTTTGCCCTTCAGGTGGGACTGGAACTGAGCGTTTCTCTGCCTCTAACCTGGTTTCTTCATCACTACACCAAACTGGATCTTCTTCCTCCCCACAATATCTGACGGTGGCTGGCTGACCAGTTGGTGGGAAAGTCGGTCCCATATTCCAAAGCTGCAGTAGTCACAAGACTGGCTCTTTGGCCATCCCAGAGTAGCATCCCAGGTGCACCGGCCTGCCATGGACTGAAGGAGCTGCTCTGGGATGACCAAAAAGCCAAAGTAGTGTGACTACTGCAGCTCTGGAATATGGGACCGACTTTCCCACCAAGGTCAGCAAGCCAAACCGGGGCGGATTTCCCTCCCCCGCCATTGCTTTACCTTCCAGTTCCAGCTTGTGTGGCTCTACTCAACGTAAGGTTTGCACTTGGCCGAAGGGTGGGGGCCAGCGGGTGGGCGGGCCATATGGGTGGTGCAGCCTTATGTTTCCTCATAGCCTGGATTAATTGCTTTGGCGGGAGTGCTTTGGGGGAGACATTATCAGCGGTCCATCAAAATTTTCTCACATACCACCAGTGGTCCCCAGCCAACCGGTTGGCGACCAATGGTCTACAGGGCGGAGTAAAAAGCCATATGTCCCCACTCAGAGGAATCAGCCCATTTCCTCAGAATCAAAATTTGACAGATTGAAAGGTGTAAAGTATGTGTTATTTAGAACAGGAGTCCCCAACCGCCAGTCCCCAACCGCCGGTCCACGGACCGGTACCGGTCCGCGGAACAAGTCTTACCGGGCCGCTGGTTGCTGGGCACCGCCATCTTTTTCTGGTAAAAAAGTGCTTCCGGTGAGCTTTTCCGGGTAGAAAGCTCACCGGAAGCACTTTTTCATCAAAAAAAGATGGTGGCGCCAGCGCTTCCGGTGAGCTTTTCCGGGTAGAAAGATGGCGGCACCCAGTTGATGCCGGTACCGGGCCGCGGCACCCAGCTGATGCCGGTACCGGGCCGCGGCGTCAAAAAGGTTGGGGATCACTGATTTAGAAGATACTGGATCTTGAATGCTGCAACCTTGAATTTGGGGCTGGAGCAGCAGGAACAGCTGAATGGATTTTGTGGGGAAGAAGAAGGCCCTGTTGGGTGGTCACTAGCCTAGAGCCTGAGAGACGCTCATTTTGAGTCCCGCACAAAGCCATCTCAGACACCTTGGCCTGTCCTGTCCTCTCAGGCGATGGAAAGGGGAAATCTGCTTTCAAAAAACCTTGCCAAGGAAACTGCAGGGAGTAGATGTGCAGGATAACTCCCCAAAAACCTACTTTTGCAACTTAGAAAATGTTGAAGAGTGAAGCCTGACCTGTTTAGCTTCTCAAGATTAGGGAGGTGTTGTGGCTTAAATATTTATGAAGTTCTTGTTTGTGTACACAGCCGCTAAATGATTTCCAGCTTCATCCTATCAATAGAATAATGAAACATGGAAGAACAACTGGAAACATCCACTCTCCTTGCTTCCAAACCACATCTAGGTAGGAGAGATTCTGTCTATCTGCATCCTTCCAGAGCCTAAATCTTACTAGAGGGAAGAATCTCTGTGCAGCTTCCCAATCTCCACAGGAGTTAGATTTATTATTCCCAAACATTTTGGGCAAAAGACTTGAAAGGCACTAGTTTGTAGAAAGATGTACTGTATAAATTTCTTGTGGCTCTTAAGGATTAATGGAATATTTTTAATAATCCCATTTGGGAAACTACAAGGTCAGCATGGCAACTATGTGCTCTGTGAGACATGGTCAGGGAATGTAAACCACCTTGACCCACTGGACCAGAAATTCCTCTCTGATTCTTCCTCCTGTGCCCACTCAGGCCCAATTCAGCTTCTTGTCAGTGTTTACTTACAACAAGACTTTAAGCCGTCTACTCTATACAACTATTGGGGTGCAGAAGCGTCTCAGACGATTGCTACTGAATGTAACTCAGTGGTCTGTGTGGATAACGACCCAGCAGGACAGACACAGACTTCAGAGGATAATTAGGACTGCAGAAAAAACAATTACTACCCACCTGCCTTCAATTGAGGACCTGTATACTGCATGAGTCAAAAAAGAGGGATGTGAAAATATTAACAGACCCTTCACATCCCGGACATAAACTGTTTCAACTCCTTCCCTCAAAACGACGCTATAGAGCACTGCATACCAGAACAACTAGACACAAAAACAGTTTTTTCCCGAAAGCTATCACTCTGCTGGACAAATAATTCCCTCAACACTGTTCAACTATTTACAAAGTCTGCACTACTATTACTGTTAATCTTCTCATCACTCCTTATCACCCATCCCCTCCCACTTTTGATTGTAGGACTGTAACTTTGTTGCTTGTATCCTTACGATTTATATTGACTGTTTCCTAGTATGATTTGATTGTTGATTGTACTTTATGACATTATGATTCTTGATTCTTAACAAATGTACCTTTTCTTTATGTATATTGAGAGTATTTACACCAAGACAAATTCCTTGTGTGTCCAATCACACTTGGCCAATAAAGTATTCTATTCTATTCTATTCTATTCTATTCTATTCTATTCTATTCTATTCTATTCTAATTATCACTGGGGACTGTCTTTTCTAGACCAATTCAAATCACTAGGTTGGGATGACTGCATCCCAGTTCTGAAGGAACTAGTAAATGTGATTTCAGAACCATTGTCACATATGTTTTAAACCAGTGGTTGCCAACTGGTCCGGGAGAAAATTTTGGTGGGCCGCAGAGAAATGTCACCCCCAGAGCATCCTCCAAAGCAATTAATCCAGGCTGCATGGGAACACAAGGCTGCGCCACCCACATGACGTGCAGGAACCCTCCCTGCCCACTTACTCCTTACCTGGCAAACTTGCCTAAGTTGCTATTTTTCCTTTTTTCCCCCCAACCATCAGCTATTCTGTTGTGCCGGGAGGTTTAGATTAGCCAGAAAGCAGGAAACCATTGGCTTTCTAGCTAATATTTAGATCTTCGGCTCTGCTTAAAACCTTCCTTAGGACAGAAGCTTCTATAATTCAGTGCAGACTCAGGTAGCTGATGGCAGAAAGGTAGATCTCTGAATAAATCTGTGATTGTGTGAGCAACTCAATCTGCCTGCCTGCTTTGCCTGATTTTGGGTAAAAGTTGCTCTTTTTTAATAAAAATATCAATATTTACATCAATATTTATAATATTTACATACAAGCCATGCCCAGCCAGTCACATGACCACCAATCCACACCCACAAATTAGGCCACGTCCACAGAACCGGTTAAGAAATTTGAATCCCACCCATGCCTCTGTGTGTTTGTGTGTGTGTGTGTGTGTGAGAGAGAGAGAGAGAGAGAGGGAAGGAGCGAGGGTTTAGATCAGATCTCTCTCCCACCAATGTCAGCAAGCCACCGTCAATCAAAATTCCTATTAGTGGTCTGCAGGATTTAAAATTACGAGTTTGGTGGTCCCTGAGGTCCAAAAGGTTGGTGACCCCTGCTGTAGACCATCCCCTACGACTCTTAGGTTGGCTTTATTTAATTTTGCTTGATATTGTTATATAGCCTTGTAAGAGATTCAGAGGCTTTGGGATCATTGCAAGCATTTCCAATTCCTAACTACAATGAGACATGATAAAGATGGTGCACTAAAATGTCACACCAAGGAAAGAACGAAAGTTGATTAAATATATATTTTACTATTTTAGTGTGGTGCAGTGAACTAGAAGTGGAGCTCTCACTTCACAATCAGGAGGTGTGACTTCAATCCTAGGTAGAGGCAGATATTTCTCTCTCTGGACACAATGAGAATATATATGCTGCAAACTCCACATTGGCAACAGGAAGGGCATCCGGCCAGTAAACACTCAGCTCCATTCTGTTGTCCCAACACCACCCCGCAATGCATAAACACACACTATTTTAAATTTTAGAAATTTTGCATATGTTTAAATTCGAAATCACTTGCAAACGAAGATCACAGCAGTAGTTGTGAATAAAGCTGGAGATCCTGTGGTCAAAACCACAATCCCTTTTCTGCTCAACTCAATATTCCTACAGCTCTTCTCCAATGAAGACCACCTGCAAGGCACAACAGCTTTTACATCTGAAGTTTTATTCTGGTTTTGTCACTGCCCCAAACTCCCCCAATATACTTGCTATTCATATGGTAACTTCCACTGGTGTGCCTCATTCTTGACACAATCTGAACAGACATGCTTGGTGTGCTGAATTCTTGAAACTGTTTGGAAAAGATAAACTTTGAAACCCTTCGGCTTCTTCTTTCGCTTTCTCATTATATGAGGAGCCACAATCTCTAACTATAGTCTGAGTGTTCCTGTCCCCAAGAGATGCTGGCTGGAGAATTCTGGGGCTGAAAATCTCGGGGCAGGCAAGGAAGACAAAGGCTGGGACTCTGTATGTGGTATTTCTATCATCTACCATGATAAAAATGCAAAGAACACTCCCAAAATATTTTTACATAATTGCACAATTTCTGCAAAAATAAATATCCAAGCAAGTTCTGCTGCTGATGGCCAAATAGCCATTATCAAACTAATACGTTGCAATTTCTTCTTTTCTCCTTCCCATCTAATATCATTACATAAAGGTAAAGGTTCCACTTGCACATATGTGCTAGTCGTTTCCGGCTCTAGGGGGCGGTGCTCATCTCGTTAAGAGCCAGCGCTGTCCAAAGACGTCTCCATGGTCATGTGGCCAGCATGACTAAACACAGAAGGTGTACAGAATGCTTTTACCTTCCCATCAAAGTGGTCCCTATTTTTCTACTTGCATTTTTACATGCTTTTGAACTGCTAGGTTGACAGAAGCTGGGACAAGTAATGGGAGCTCACTGTTACATGGTGCTAGGGATTCAAACCACTGAATTGCTGACCTTTTTGATTGACAAGCTCAGCGTCTTAGCCACTGAGCCACCACATCCTTCTTACATATTTGTCTACAAAAAAAATCAGGCAAATTCTTTGCAGTCAAATTAAATAAGTCAGTTTCTCAGCTGGACTTATAATGGGACGTTAGAAATGAAATTAGAAATAGAAAATAAAAATAGAAAAGGAGTCAGACAGGGCTGCCCACTCTCACCCCTGCTCTTCATATTATCACTAGAAGCATTATTAACGCGAACTAGACAGAACCCAGACATAAAAGGATTAAAGGTTAAGAAAGAAGAATATAAGTTGCAAGCGTTTGTGGATGATATGATTTTTTTCATTGAAGAACCAACAGAAAGAGGACAAAAAGTGATGAATGAATTAGAACAATTTGGAGCAGTAGCAGGACTAAAAATTAATAGGAAGAAAATGAAATTAATGACTAAAAATTTAACAGGAAAACAGAAATTAGAACTAGAAGAAGTTATGGGACTACAAGTGATAAAGAAAGCTAAATATTTAGAAATATGGTTGACAGCACATTGTAAGACACAAAAGGAAAACAATTATGACAAATTAATGCAACAGGTAAAGAAGGATTTAGAAACATGGGGCAAACTGCAACTTTCACTATTAGGCAGGATTGCTGCTATTAAAATGAATATTCTTCCAAAATTCCTCTATATATTTCAGACGATTCCAATTAAAGTACACAAAAAGTTTTTTGAAGAACACAAGAAGATAACTGCAAAATTCATCTGGCAAGGGAAAAAACCTAGAATAAATTTAAAGGCAATGCAAGATATGAAGAGCAGGGGAGGGCTGGCACTCCCAAATTGGGAGTTGTATTATAGTGCGGCCTCTTTAGTATGGTTGAAGGAATGGGTGAATTTAACCAATAAGAGAATATTACTCTTAGAAGGCCATGACTTACAGAGGGGGTGGCATGCTTTTTTATGGGATATTGGGAAAACTAGCCAGAAATATTTTCACAGACACCTAATCAGAGATTCATTACTGACCAATTGGAAGAAAATACGGAAAAAACACTATTTAAAGATGCCAATCTGGATCTCAACAATGGAGGCGATGATCCACCCAAATAATCTGGATATTACTAAAATGATTAAATATAAGGACCTATTGGATACGCAAGGAAATCTGAAATTGTGGCAAGACCTTCAAGATCAGGGATTAAAAATTAATCGGTGGGCATATCTTCAAATTCAAAGCAGATACAAACAGGACAAGAAAGAATTTGGAATTAATAATAAACTCCAGCAATTAGATAAAATTTTATTAGGATCAGGCAAAAAAAATATAACAAAATTTTATAATTATTTATTACAGGTAGAATTAGAGGAAGAAATTGTTAAAGGGAACATGATAGCCTGGAGTAGGAATATAGGACGTAGTATCACCTTAACAGAATGGGAAAAGGTCTGGGGTAGAAATAATAAAATCACAAAATCGGTAGCGTACAAAGAAAATTCCTATAAAATGTTTTACAGGTGGCACCTTCCTCCTTCGAGATTAGTGAAGATACACCCCAATATGAGTCCGAACTGCTGGAAATGCAAAAAAAAAAGAGGGAACTTTCTTCCATATGTGGTGGTCTTGTACAGAAGCTCAAAAATATTGGCAGAAAATTAGAAATTGGCTGGAGGAAATGACAAGAGAACAGGTCGAATTTAAACCAGAGTCCTTTCTATTAGGGATCTTTGATAAAAAAAACTACCCAAAAAAGGGAAATATATAATAATACATATTTTGACAGTGGCCAGATTGGCTTTTGCACAATGTTGGAAACAGCCTCATATTCCATCAGAGGAAATGATTATTCAAAAAATTTCAAGTTGTGCAGAAATGGACAAATTAACCTTGGCATTAAAAGATAAAGACACTTCAATATATTACGACAGCTGGAACTGCTGGTACAAATGGATAGACCAAAGACAGTTTTCACACTAAAAGGCAAAAGAATATGATAGAATCGTAGTAGTGATATATATATATATATATGTAAGGATTGTGTATATGGCATAAAATAAGGATAAAAAGGAGGTCTCACAAACTGTTGAAGATGGAAATGTTTTTAATTGTTTTCTGTCTTTTTCTTTCTTTTTTTTTTATTTTCCTTTTCTCTCTTACATTTATGTGTGTGTTGTTGGTCTATTTTAATTGTAAAATCAATAAACTGTATTTAAAAAAAGAAATGAAATTCATGCCTTCCCTATACTGATCACTTTGGGTCTCAGGTGGATTTTCTTGTGTGCAATAAGGGCGGAATGTTTCCTGAAGGACCGTCCACACTTGGGGCACTTAAATGGTTTCTCCCCTGTGTGTATAAGCATATGATTTAGAAGGTTAACCCTAGTACTGAGATCTTTCCCACAGTCTGGACACTCATAAGGTTTCTCTCCTATGTGAGTTCTCTGATGTCTCACCAGGCTGGAATTGTGACTGAAACTTCTCCCACAATCAGGACATTTAAAGGGTTTCACTCCTGTGTGAGTCCTCTGGTGTATCACGAGCTGGGAATTCTGAGAGAAACTTTTTCCACAATCAGAACATTCAAAGGGTTTCTCTCCTGTGTGAATCCTCTGGTGTTTCACCAGGCTGGAATTCTGACTGAAACTTTTCCCACAATTAGGACATTCAAAGGGTTTCTCTCCTGTATGAGTCCTCTGGTGGCTAATAAGGTGGGAATTGGTACTAAATCTTTTCTCACAATCAGGACATTCAAAGGGTTTCTCTCCTGTGTGAGTTCTCTGGTGTATCACCAGGCTGGAATTCTGACTGAAACTTTTCCCACAATTAGGACATTCAAAGGGTTTCTCTCCTGTATGAGTCCTCTGATGTATCACAAGGCTGGAATTGGTACTGAAACTTTTTCCACAGTCAGGACATTCAAAGGGTTTCTCTCCTGTGTGAATCTTCTGGTGGTTAATAAGGTTGGAATTGTTACTAAAACTTTTCCTACAATCAGGACATTCAAAGGGTTTCTCTCCTGTGTGAGATCTCTGGTGTATCACCAAGCTGGAATTCTGACTGAAACTTTTCCCACAATCAGGACATTCAAAGGGTTTCTCTCCTGTGTGAGATCTCTGATGTATCACCAGGCTGGAATTGTGACTGAAACTTTTCTTACAATTAGGACATTTAAACGGTTTCTCTCCTGTGTGAGTCCTCTGGTGTTTCACCAGGCTGGAATTGGTACTGAAACTTCTCCCACAATCTGGACATTCAAAGAGTTTCTCTCCTGTGTGAGTCCTCTGGTGGCTAATGTGGGAATTCTGACTCAAAAGTTTCCCACAATCAGGATATTCAAACAGTTTCTCTCCTGTGTGAGTTCTCAGGTGTGCAAGGAGATGAGAATTCTGACTGAAACTATTCCCACATTCAAGACATTTACAGAGTTTCTCGCCTGTGTGAATCATCTGGTGGCTAATGAGATTAGAATTGATACTGAAATTTTTCCCACAAAAAACACGTTCAAATGTTTCTATCCTGTATGAATTCTCAGATGTATCATGAGCTGGAGTTGTTCTGATTTTCTCTAGTTTCTCTCTCACCTGATGAGGAAGGTGAAGAATTATGTAGCTCTCCGAAGGAAATGGAAAATACTTTGATTTCTGGACTCACTTGTTTTGCTTTTCAGTGTTGCTTCTTATCCTCAGTTGTCCAGAGTGCTGTTATTGCCATCCTCTTTGTCTATAAGATTCAAATAAAAGGGTATCTTTAATTGTGCATAAAATGGTTGCAGAGGATGAGAAAAAAAGAAAACGTTTACATTACAATGACAAAGCAAACATGCCTCAATGCTCCAATACGCTCTTACATTAATCATGATTCATTTGACACATGGAAGGCTACCCAGATCCAGGTTCAAATATCCATTCAATGATGAAATTCATTTGTTGACTGGGTCAATCACAAATTCTTAGCAGAGCAAAGGGTTGTTTTCAAATACAGGCAAGTGAAAAAGAAAGAACACCCTCTTTGATATCTTTGGTTTTACTTATCAGGACATAAAAAATATCATTGCAACAGAAAAGAATAATAGAATTTGAAAGGATCTTGGAGATCTTCTAATCCAGACCCAGAAGTGGGCTGCTGCTGGTTCTCCCCGATTCAGGCGCACGAACCAGGGAGATAATGCGCAGTTTGGCAAACTGGAAAGTGCCACCACTGGCTGGCCCCACCCTTCTACCTGCCCCCCAGTCACTCCTTATCTCGACTCACCTGCCTTGTCCGATAGCTAATCATGCTTACAGCTCTCTGGCTCCTTCGCTCGCTCCACGCGGTCCCTGCAGCCCAGCTGATCTCCGTGCCTCACCTGCCTGCCTGCCTTTGCTATGACCTACCATGCAGGTCACGCGTCCCACTCACCACAGTGGGTGGGCCTTAGGCCACCTCACAGTGCGTACAATTTTCTGAATGCTGTTGGCTGATCTGCTCCCTCCTGGCTCTTCTCCAGCCTGCCAGAGCGCTGTCTTCCCTGCTCCAGAAGACACAGCCTCTCCGCACCTGGCCGAAGAGGGCACCAGCAAGGGAAGAGGTTTACAAGCGTGTGGGATCATGGAGCTCTTTGTCTGAGGTTTTTACGGCCTGCCAGGACAGTGAAATCCAAAACCTGCCCAAGAATCGAGAGTGGTGCTTGGGAAAGTCGTTCCAGCGCTGTGAGATATGTATCTTTCAAAACCTGCCCCCTCACTGCTCCACTTGCTCCCACTGCAGACTCACCAGCTTGGCTCGCTTACCTCCGTCAATGTCAGCCTTCAAGATCTTCTACTATTGCTTTGCATCTTTCGGCTGCCATAAGTAACAGGGGGAGGAGGGGGGACAAGTTGGGAAGCGAGCTGGAGGTGGTATAAACTAGCATTGTATGAAAAGAGGAGGAGGGAGAGTGCATTCTTGCTTAGGTTTCTGTTTCTTGCTCAGCTTTCTCTTCTCTGCGCAGCTGCAAACCTTTATCAAAGTATGCCAAGGTCAACGGACAGAAACTTCATCACCACCTGAAGATGTCCACATGATGATATTCACAACTTTTAATTGGAAGAACCATTTGAACTATTGGGGGTGGGAACATTTCCATCACTTTGTATATGTGATTTACACACCTATTTCCTCAGATTCAGAATTCTCTAGTTGCTACCACTTCATTTCCAGTAAAAGATATCTTTTCTCTAATTAAAAGAGTCTAAGTATTTCTTTCTTGGATTTTGAATGGAACACCGTCTGACAGTCCCATTTCCCCTCCTCCAGAGGCCCTTTACTCACTGTCCCCACTTCTTTCCCAACAACCACCTCTTTCTTCATCCAATCTTACAGAGCACACATTTACACGTCTCACAGCGCCAGAGGGAATATTCCATGCACCGTCTCCTCACAGAAGGTCCCAATACCATGTGATGAGTTTGCGTTTGCTCTGTATGTATGAGGCTGAGAAGCAGGTGTGGCTGCTGGGGGCTTGAGTGATCCCCTAGCTAAGACTCTGTGCAGCTCAGTGAGCCCCCAAATCCCACTCCTGGCTGACCCCGCCCCACCTTATAGATACACCCACTCTTCTCGCCTCATCTTCTTTGGCCACTCGCGCCTGGCTCCCTCGCTTGCTTGCCAGCCTTTACTAGCAAGTTCCTATGCGGCCCAGCTCTGGCTTCCTCTGTCATGCCCCTGTTGGAGTCTGATTCCAAGGGAGAGGAGGAACAGCTGACAGGGAGTGTAAGTGTGGCTCCAGAGGTTGTGGAGGAAACTGAAGAATGGCACAGGCCAAATGATTTTTACTACATCCCAATATATAAAATCATAGAAGTCAAGGGGAGTGTATTTTCTTTTTCACTTGACTGCTTATCTGGAAGTCCTGGGAGAGATTATACATTTGCAGGTATATACATTCAGAGAGAGAGAAAAATACGCACCTACAGTATGGAGATAATCCATGTCTTTCAAGCATGAAAAATATGGTTACAGTCAGTCCTGTGCTATTGTTAATCAGGAATTTGATGAATTTGATGATTGCTCAACTGACATGTTTCAATCTAATTGCTTGCTATAGCTTTTGAAGCATGAAAGGCACCTACAGGGCAGAACAGCTTTTACATCTGAAATTTTACACTGCTTTTGTCACTGCCCCAACCTCCCCCAATATATTTGCAATTCATATGATTTCTTCCACTTGCGTGCCTCATTCTTGACACAATCTTGAACAAACATGCTTGGTGCACTGAATTTCTGGGACTGTTAGGAAAAGAAGAACATTGAAAACCATCCACCTCAGCCCCATGTCTCTTCTCCTCTTGCTTTCTCAATCTCTTAACTATAATCCCAACGCTCCAATCCCCAAAAGATTCTGGCTGGAGAATTCTAAGGCTGAAAATCTTGGGGCACACATGGAGAAAAAGGCTGGGACTCATGGCACGTAGCATTTCTATCATCTACCATCACAAAAATGCAAAGAACACTCCCAAAAACATTTTTACATAATTGCCCAAATATCCAGCAACTTCTTAGGCTAAAGGCCAGATAACCATTATCAGAGTAATATGTCCTAATTTTTTCTTTCCTCTTCCCCATCTAATACCATTACAAATTCTTTGTAATCAAATTAAAGAGTCAATTTCTCAGCTGGACTTACAATGGGACATGAGAAATGAAATTCAAGCATTCTCTACACTTCTCACTTGAGGCCTCATGTGGATTTTCCTGTGCATGATAAGGGTGGAATGTTGCCTGAAGCACCGTCCATACTCAGTTGAATGG